>NC_086044.1:5187189-5491729 GCF_947568885.1 Cydia strobilella | reverse complement strand
ATTCGAGTGATAAAGCGGTAAATAGACGAACAACGAAAGAAGTGGTTAGCAATAGGCCCCCTGCTCTTTTTCTCTAGCTCTTAATTTCATGATTCAATATTAATTCCATTATTCATTCCACGTCGCCAATTATAAACTTACTGGCAATTAGCATTAATGGAGCCAGCTCAAACCTATCAATTATGATGATATCGCAATTAAAACCACCAATACCTAATTATCAGGCATTATTGATTTGCCGGCCTCTTACCAACCGCTAAGGGGTGATTTTGTGTATGACAGTTGGCATTTCACGAACCCAGCATTCTGTAAGTTGTTTAACAACATTTTTTCCCTCAATGTAAAGGTCGCTGTATCCATTTGAGCGAGAAGCACTACAAATACCACGATAAAATTGCAGACATTAAACCGTATTCTAATAAACCTCATCCTTCTTCACTCGGCATACGATTCAAAATAGGTTTTCCCTAATTTTGCTACTGTAATTGTAAGTGGGTTCCTGACGTTCCTGTTATGGTTATTTCTGCTATTGGAAGCAACTGATGCTATAATTGACTTAACTTAATTAACGCTTAGTTTTGTTTGTTTTTGCACTACATTGACAGGAGACAATCATACTTGATAATTGCGATACAATTTTGTTTTTTTCGTAGAGGGGAAGACAATTCGCAATGTAATATCGTGATAACAAGTTTTACAGCCATTACTTTCTTAGAACTTAGTATTTTATTATTTATTTATTTATTTTAAACTTTATCGCACATAAACGGTGTACAACAGGCGGACTAAATGCCATTATAGGCATTTTATTTTATTTTTTATTTTCTGTTTATTTAATGATTTAGTCCTTGGCAGTTCCCGTTTACCGCAAAAATGGTCTGAAACACTCGGCTATGGTCTGAATCACTTGATGGCTATTTCGTAGGTATTAGAGCTAGAACTATAGAATATTTAGATAACTCCATAAAAAAATGAAGGCAGCTGCGCGCGCAGCTAACTTAGACACGTTCATTTCACAAGCTGTTATTTTACTTATTTTTTTGTTTGCAGTCTTTTTTAAATTTCTCTTCTCCCCTTCTTCTTCTTTTCCTGTTACCCCCTGCTGGGGTGTAGGGCTCGAATCTTATTTTTCCATTGACTTCGGTCTTGGGCAGCTTGGGTAACCTCCTCCCACCCTATCCCCAATCAGCTCTTGCTCCACAGAACGACGCCAAGTAGATTTAGGGCAAACATGTTTTTTAAATTTAATTTACTTTTAATATTGTATGTTTGTATGTATGTACGTTGTTAGTTATAGGTATATAAATGTAGTGAATTATCCATTCCCATCGTATTTTCTTGAAAACGTTCGTATTTGTCATGGTACTTCATTCAGTCGTCTCAGTACATTTTGTACTCAGGCTGACTGAAGTTCCTACTGTGATATATATTATATTGTTTAAAAGCTCGCATCAAATATGTCATTTTCCCCATATCCCTTTGCCCATATAATTTTAAAAATATAAGATTAGAGCTAAGAATATTGTAATTCTTGTTCCTTATGAATAATAAACAGTTTAAATTTAATTTTTTTTTGGCTGACTGATGTTCCTACTGTGATATATATAATGTTGTTTAAAACTTGCATCAAATATGTCATTTTTAACAAAAAAGAACTTAATAATATTTACATCGCAGCCCATCGGCTAAACTATGTAAAATCAGCTTTTTTTAATAAACATAACAAGGCCTCTCAAAATTATAATTTCCCACCCACCAAATTGTCATCTAATGTTATGTAAAAAAAAATCAATTTGTTATGATGTCGTTTTGGCAGGCAACGGCGGGTAATTCGTTTCTAAGTGAGCATGTTTCCTGGATCCATTGTCGGTTCACACCTCGCTTCATTATGTGGCCAAGCGGCGTGGCGAGGGCTGACGATGTATGGAAATCATCATTGTTATTTATTAGAACCTACAGAGAGTTTGCCCTAAAAACCAGTAGGCCTAGGGCGGCTATAGATGGGGCTTTAGAGCAAATCCGTCACTGCTTACAGATTATCCCAAGCAACACTCGTGGACACCACACATATTGCTCCTATAGATACTATTTTAGTAAGGAAGGTATAGGGGTGCGACCATTTGTTTCAGTGGCGGACGCATTTACCACCAACGAAAATTGAGTTTTAGGGGGAAATATGAGCTGCTGTAATGTAAAATAAGGTAGACTCAGTACCTAAGTACTTAATGCTGCTGTGGGCGTAGTAATTTTTTCAAGCCCATGCCTGCTGAATTCACACTTTTCGAAAAAGCTTTATAATGCCGTATCTGCCTTATCAGTGTTAAATAAAACTGACGGGCCATTAGACATCAAAAATTACCGACTTAAAGATCACCGTCAAAAGTGCTTTGCCCCAAAACGCGTAAAAGCTGATAACATTCATTTGAAAATGCATCCAATAGTTTATCAAATTATTCGCAATAAGTAATAGTATTCTATTACTTATTACCTTATAAGGTATATATCAGATATACTGGCCGAGGTGTGTATACTACATATTAGAAAAGCGGAGAGTAGTAACTTTGTTTAGCGCAGTGGGCCGAAAGGTGACGCTTTTCGGCCGGAGGGCAGAAAGTTCCATTTCAATCGGTTTTAAAATGGCTGTTATGCTTAGTGGATAGATTACAAATCTGGATGCCGCTCCTAATCACAGAATAATTTATTTAAAAAGAAGTTACTTACGATACAAGTGCAGTGCGGAAAGTAGGAAATTTGCAACGAATGGTGACAAATTAAAACACGACCGAGAAGAATGTTTTAAATAGAAACGAGTTGCGAATGACCTATTCCCATGTGGATTCTACAGCGTTTTACAGTACATCATATGTATATGGCCCTTTAAATTTTCGAAATATGTACGGAAAGTGCTTATTCGGGAGCATTAGTGCGGGAAAGTAGCACCATATACTGTAAACACTTTTAGCGGTTCAACATGGGTTCAACCCTACGAGAAAGCAGCGGTCAGTCGTTTTATTTGTTTTTCAAAGTGACCCGATGACAATGCCGTCACACTCGCTGCCCGATATTATTTCTATAAATACATTAATCTCATTGAATCTCTATAATTTCATATAACAACAGCGAGCTGTTAGATAGCATTAGGTGCATCCTTTTAAATTGCAATTACGAGCACGCCGTTGTTGTATGATTTATAAAATATTTCTACTTTTATAACAAAGAAATAAAATATTGGACTAATATTTGTTTGTCTACTTACGGTGAACTTAGAAAAGATCAGAACGTAAATTAAGAAAAGGTAGGATAGTCTTTGTGATTGTGAGAGACAATGTAATACTAATAAAATAAACAAGCGAGGAATTAGTGTTTACTGTATTATGTATCGTCAATACCGTGTAATAGATACCGACAGTACAATTTGTCAGTGGGTGGGGAAGATAGATAGTAGGTACAGCCTCATGAAACGCTTCCTAATTTTATACGTTCTAGATAATATAGCAATACCCAAAAAACGAAGGCTGATTCATTTGAACAATTACGATCACATTAGAACTGAAATGAAAACCAAATCATCTTACTTTATCTGAGTTGGGTGTATAATCTGTCAAATTGCGGCGCCCGGGCGGATGTCACGTCCTTGTCTCTGATGGGACTTTAAATGATCGCTTACCGATCACTAAAAAAAACCCTTACGTGACTATGTATTTCGATGTCAGTAATTGTTTACTTTAAAATGTCGTTAACAGGTTTTTAGGAGGATTAAATTATATTTTTTCAAGCAATACTACAAGTTTTTAAATTAAAGGAAAAATGTAACAATTCACCGCTTCGGCCAGACTCGAACTTGTGACCTTTTTGAACACGGTCTTATCGCTCTTAATCAACTGAGCTACCGAAGTTCGAGTCTTGTCCGAAGCTGAGAATAGTTTGGAAGGTTATTCTAAATTAAATCACTTTTTCGACTTCGAAGGTGTTGTATATGTTTCTTGTGTATTTGAAGGTTAGAAAATATTATTATCAATCCAAATTGAAAAATCTAGTTAACCCTAAATGCTATTTAACTAGTATCCGGAGTGATATTTGAATCATTACACGCAAATATCATTGAAATTAGAACACGTGTTTCAAGTGCCATATGTGGTCGCAAAATCGCCTCTGCCTTGATAAGGGTTAATCAATTTCACACCTCTTTTTTCTTCAAGTAGGTAAGTGCCACTATGAGTTACTTAAACTATTTTTTTCCTCTCATTCCTTAAATATTGGAATAAGTGAAAGCAGGTCGTTAAAACTAAGTGACTTAGAACGAACCCAAAATATGACGCAAATTGTCTTGTACTTAATTCCGGCAGAGACGCAAATTCTGCAATTTGAGAACAAATCCAAGACAATCCTAATCGTGACAATTATGATGACATCAGTTAAACAATTTTCTCTACATTAGGTAACTGCGTTGGCAACTAAATGGTTTTTTAATTGGCTTAAGTGTACGACGTTTGCGTACGGTTCCTTTGGTTGTTTATGGGGTAACCACACTTCGCTTGCTTGTAAAAAAAAACACACACTTCATTATGATCATTTTACTTCAATAGGGATTACACATATCAAAGAAACATTCTAACATTACTAGTTCCAAAAATACATTAGATTCAGATTGGTTATTTTAAATATGTTGCATGTTGCTACAATAAATACACTCGATACAAATGTATTTGCTCGAAATCTATTCAAAACTAGATTATGAATTATGCTCGAGCCTTAAGCCACAACAAAATACTAAGCGCCACTTGCACCATCGCACTAACCCGGGATTAAGCGGTTAAACGTTAACCCAGTGTCAAATTGTACTGGTAACCATGGTAACTCCAGGTTTAACCGATTAACCCAGGGTTAGTAGGACGGTGCAAGGGGCGCTAGAGTTTGGAAGAAAATTATGCCATCACATAATTTCCAATATTTATACGCACGTACCAACATAATCAACGAAAAAAACAAATGACCACGGCAATGTTTCCTAAAGCCATAAAAGGACGAATTAAAAAAAGACGCAAGTGGGAATGAAATTGAATTTTCGGAAAGTAATAAGAGAGGTCTGTCCGAATTATTTTTTATTGCCTTTAGAGGCCATTTTGTGTCATTTACTTAACCTGTTATCGAAATAAGCCGCTGGGATCGACTTTATAATATATGCCCTTACGGAAATTTGTTTAGGGGCCTTTTTACTGTTGATTTCATAAAACAATACACTTTATACCAGTGTGGTAGAGGTCAAAGTTGAATAAAAAGCTGTTTAAAACAGGCATTACATTAATCTGGTTTAATATACTGATAATGCTATTGTAATAACAAATAATTGAGCACGAGCATTGGATTCGTTAATCTCATTTTGGAAATGTGTTTCGTTTGAAATAAGTAATTGCAGGTTCGGAAAAAGTCAAATCAGTTTACTAGCCGCGATTAAGGATACATAACTATGTAATCAACATTCACCCAAAACCGACATCTGTAGGTATAGATTTTGATATTTCAGTTTTTGGAATTTCATCGCGTTGTAAATGCAATGTATACGGGTACATTATATTTCACCTTTACTAACACTTAGCACGTCCAATTTGTGCTAAATTTCATGCGCATGCTTGAATGCAATTTTCGAATTGAAATCGAAAATTGCGAACATGAATCGAGAGCATCGTCTACGTGCTGCTATTTAGCGCCCAAACGGGCAAGCGCAAATTGGAAATCAAAACAAGCATTGAATCGATACGAATCGAACTTTAGCGTCGTGATCGATAACATACCATCCGATTATCGAAAATCACGATCATTTGAGACGTGTCTGATCGAATGGGTCTTCGACTCTTCGATACGACTTTGCTAGGGTGTAGTTTTGATTTGAGTTCGAACTTTGGTTTGAAATTTGAACCATGTGGCATTGTTTTAGCTTGCAGAGCCGTTGAAGTGTTGTTTGATTTTGAAATTTTGTATTCTATATTTGAAAATATATTGTTGCATTTCGTTGTTTCCGATGCGAATGTAACTATTTCTTTGGATTATTTAAATTACGGGCAGCGTGAAAATCGTCCAGTAATGTGTCGTGATTGCCCGTGGGACTGCCCGGGCGTATCATTTGCGATCGTGCTTTTAAGTGAGGGTAATGGGCGTAAATCTTTGAATTAGCCGTTACATCTTATTGATTCTTGTTCTGTTTTTAAATAAATTATACAGTTATAGACCGTTGGTATTTATTTGTTGCTGGTGCTGGTTAATTTCGTTTGGTAAAGTAATGATTTGTTGCAACATTCTCGTACAGTATATATGTACTTATATTAATAATATATTTATTATGATTTGCTGATAGCGAACCAAGCGTAGATGTTTTCTCTTTTCCGTTTTACCACAATAATGTTAGGCGGATGTAAATTATCAATTGAAATAAAGTTAAGATACCATATTTATTTTATAGTTGGTCAAACTAAATTGGCAGTAAATAAGAACAAAAAAAAACTATACTCATCCTTTTCTTTTGGGTGCTAGTACTAGTGTAAGACAAAGATAGTATGATTCTCTCTGTCTATGTTTGAAATGAGACAGTCCTTTGACAAACTATATATTTAACTACTTATACTTTTTTCCTTTGTATATGATATTTATTTCGCTTATAGTTTAAATAGTAGTGTGACTACTTGTAAAAACACAAAAATTCAAATATATTAAGTAATAAGAAAATAATTTATTTATGTGAACCAAAGTAGAAGGAAAATATTAAAAAGATAAAACCATTCATTAAGATCTTATGTTACCATTTGTGACGTTTTCAACCAAAAGGTACCACATTGTCGGTTGTCAATAAGGTTGATTTCAAAATGAAGCTATATGGAAATACCTCCTTATTGACAAGCAACAATAAGTACCCTTTTGGTTGAGAATGGAACATTTGTTCATTGTGACATACAATTTCATTCAGTCATTCATAAATTGTATATACAGATGTCAATCACAATGAAAAAATTGACGGCAATAAAAAATAGGAAAAATATTATTATTTTAAGATAATACGTTTTGTTTCAGTTAAACGATTTCAGTTTTGATATTTAAAGAAATTTTGTAAAAAACGAGTAATTAAGTAAGAAAAATATTCCAAAATTTTTTTGTTAACGTATTTTTAAGTAAATTTAATGCAAACTTTTGGAATATAAAATTGCGCCATGTATTATGTGGTAGAAGCTTAGAAATTGCTGTCTATTCAGTTAAAATTTATGAATTAACGACGTCCGACACATTATTTAACACGACAAGTAATTTATTTAATTGATATAATAACTCTTGAAGCCTATTAACTTTACAAAGTAAGGGGTAGAATAAAGCTGTACGTTGTAAAATTATTTAGTGCTCTATAAAATCTTTTCGCAAATGGCGCCGGATTATGAAATAATTATAAACGGTGTAGATATTAGAGCTAGCGTCTCTTGGGCGATCATAAAACATAAATTATTTACGAACATATATTATTAAATAGGGTGAGGTGGCTAACAATGAACCACCATCGATCTGAGTCACCATCGGACGTAAAAAATTTTTTTTTTTTAAATCTGAACCATGTTCTCGCCTGAAACACAGGGAATGTCCTAGTTCAGGCACATGTAAACCGTCACTAATTTTTAAATCTTTGTTTTATATGAATGTAACCATGCAATTCGTGTTTTTAAATAGATTAAGTATATTTAGTATAAAACTCTACTCCACTAGAACGATTAGCACATAGGTATACCTAAGCTTTTCACTGAAATGAAATTTATAAAATAACTTAAAAATTGACTGTTCTTAATAGAAAAATAATAATTGTGACACAAATTAAATATACAACAAAAACTAAATAAAAAAATTGTATAACGTAACGCGTTATTTTTTTCGCCTCTAGTTACAAACCCTCCCTGCATTAATTGTGACAAAAAAGCAAACATCATTATCAAATAATTATTGATTCATTAATCACCTTTGCAACCCCTCATATCTGTCATTTTAAACATTAATTTGAATAATTTGTACTAGTGATGTACCACAGGAAGAGTCGAGTTCCCCAGAATTGATTTTACTTACATTTTATTCTGCTATTTGTTTTAAAATAACAATAAAAAGTTAAGTGAAATCGACACATATAAAAACCCTCACCGAACTCATAAAAACTATACAACATTCAATAAAATCCAATATGTAGGTATTTTGATTTGATTTGACTTGATTTAATTCGTTTTATATATTCTGCCCATACACTTCCCACTGTTGGGCACAGATCACCTCTCATGCGCGAGAGGGCTTGGGCTATAGTCCTCAAGCTAACCCAATGCGGATTGGGGCCTTCAGCTTCACATACACCTTTGAATTTCTTCGCAGATGTATTTAGGTTTCCTCACGATGATTTCCTTTACCGAAAAGCTAGTGTATATTTTAGTTGAGATCGTAAATTATGAGTGACTGATTATTTCAATTATATTAAAATATTAATTTTAGACTGTGGTTTCATTAGAATTGTTATAAAAACAATACTTAAAAAATAGCACAATTAAATATAAAAAAAAATACAAATATATTTCGTAATTTCATTATGAAATCAAAATGTTAAATATAAAGAAATTATTTGACCGTCTGTCACCTATGCGTAGGTACAGTATTGAAGAGTCACCAGGGGAAATTGAAATTTCAAGAACTTTGTTGAGGAGGGTATTGTATAAACAGGTCACAATAATCTCGAGTTAAACGTCAAATACAAAATATGCAGGTTGTGTTGATGTTGGTTTCGTATTGTCATGATAAAAAATCCATACTTGTTGGTTTGTTAAGAAACTTCTGATTTCTTTATAGGTACATGGAAAATTAGCTTCCCAAAAATTCCAGCATTCGGTATTATTTTCACGAATGGTACATCACTATTTATTTATAAATGTTTACTGTCAGTGTATGATCAATCACTAGGGATGCGCCTGCGTCGTTAGAAAGTTGCGCTAAATCGAGTTTTAATTAGTCGGATAAGAGGCTTACAGCGACATTAGTCGAAGCTGGCGTTTATTCATTTTCTATTTTTTAGGGTACTGTGTGCAAATGGTAAGTATATATTTATGTTATTATTATGTGGACATAAGTTTAACGTATGTCACGTATGTGTCCATATAAAATAACAAATATTAAATAAACATAAATAGAAACTGTGCATTTTGTAGTTAGTGCCTATTATTATTATATTTCTGAAAACATGAAAAACGTTTTTCATGGTTTAATACCTCCACAACATATTTAGGTAATAGTAAGCACATAGTAACATTACTAACGTAAAAAGTATTCTTGCATACAAATTATCTTAGTCTCGTCAAGTTCACAACGACAATTCATTCTAAATTCGAATCATTGCGGTTGTCGAGCAAATCTAAACTTTACAATACTCATATATCAATATTGTAAAAAACCGGCCAAGTGCGAGTCGGACTCGTGCACGAAGGGTTCCGTACCATTACGCAAAAAACTGCAAAAAAAACGCGTTTGTTGTATGGGAGCCCTACTTAAATATTTATTTTATTCTGTTTTCAGTATTTGTTCTTATAGCGTCAACAGAAATCATCTGTGAAAATTTCAACTGTCTAGCTATCGCGGTTCATGAGATACAGGCTGGTGACAGACAGACAGACAGACAGCGGAGTCTTAGTAATAGGGTCCCGTTTTTACCCTTTGGGTACGGAACCCTCAAAAAGCACATAAAATTACAATAACAAGAAAACAAAAATGGAGCCGAACCCTTATTCTTATGCAAATGTTTGAAAATGTGTGTCGTGAAGTCGATGCGACTGATGCGAGCAAGTGAGCGTGTCGTCGTATCGTAGTAATGTCGTTTTAACACATGCTAATGCTTACCAAACTCGTGCGCGGCCAAACAATGAAATCTAATGCAATTGTATAAAAGCTTTCAAAAACAGCATAACTAACTCAACCGGTTTCGACATATAGACGTATACTTTTTAGGCTTTAGAGTTTTCAAATGTCACAGTCGCTTACAACGTTTGTAGATCGTCAATTGTCTTTGTAAGGAGGTTACTTAAGCCTCGGTAGGAAAATGGGAGGCATGTGATTTACTTACAAACGAATTATTGTGACATTGTCTGTGTTACAAATGGTACTTTAATTCACAAGAAGTTTTGGCAATCTTCTCAAATAAAAATAAAATTGCTGACCGCTGCAGAACCGCTGTTAGTTTATGTTATGTACTTATTACAGCGTTTGTTTCTTATGAACTTATAGTAAGTTTACTTACGTAGGTACTTAAATGTAACTGCATGAAGACTAGACAGACCGATACCTATGTCACAATATCATAATATGTATGTTGTATGTTCTGCCATATAGACTGATTTTTAGATAGGTAGGTACGCTCTTCCTGGATACTTTCTGTCACTCGACTAGCTCGCGCTAGCTTCAATGAAACGTCCTGAAAAGTAAAACTAGTATTTGTCGTGATGTATGAAACTACTTATAGTGTAGCGTTCCGTATCACCACTAATAACCGTTCTGTACATAATCCATCTGTTCCCAGAGTCCATGTGGTCCGTCGTGTTTTACTTTTAGAGCCACGCTGTAGGCTGCGACCAATCGATTCCGAAACCAGCGGCGTACAGTTTGTTTAACCCAACCGAATCTTACCAAAAAGATAACTCTTGAATTGAATCCGTACCTTCTACGGGAGTTTTCCCTACCAGAAACTATCTGGATGTAACACAAGGACGCGTAGTCGCAGGCAAAGTACAGAAAACGGAGAGGAAAGCGCGCAATGGATGTCGTGTGACGCAAATAAGTTGTTAAAGGATTGATTTTAGTAGAGGGGAAGCGGTCTGAAAAACTTCGTCATCACGAGCGGATCCCGATCGAAAATGGCCGTGGTAATGGTATTTGTTCGTTGATTTTGTCTGTTTTGGCCTGTAACTCGATTTGCTTTTTGTATCTCGGCACAAAGGCTAGGGTAAATTTTGTTAGTTTGTCCGAGTTCGTGTCCGAGCGTCGTGACGCACTGCTAGTGGATACACGATTTGGGCGTGGACAATCAATTATTTGTCATTAAAACAAATATTGGGTTAGATTTAGTTTCGGATTGCGGCGAATGTCTGCAGTTCCGGTGATGCTGTGCGGTCACTATGTATATGTAATTATGTATGTATTAATTGCACGAGTGGAACGTGTAACTTTTTCAATTTATGTGTCACCTGGCCCCCGGCCTTCACAATACCCTAGCAATGACAGTGGCAGTCCATTCTAGAGTTTAATTGGTCATAACCAGCAATTTAATATGAAACATCATTACAAATAACATTTGCTTTACAATGAATCGTAATCATAATTCAGATCTAGATAAACGGACACTGAAAACTGATTGCGCAAACGCAGAAGTGATTACAAAATAACGAGAACTTCCTCCCACGGCGGCCATTACGCTCAAATTACACAAATAATAACATATGAATAATGAACAAGTGGGATAATTTTTTGTCCTTGCCGCGGCTAGAGCTAAACCACTCGAATTACGGCTAACAATGTAATTCCCGCACCAAACTAGCCCATATTTAATTTTGGGAAAATGTAAAAATAAACGTTTTTATTTGTGTAAATAGCACAATAAAACCGGCGACGTTACGTGTCCGACACGACATTTGTGCACGAATTACGCAGATAAGATCAGTCGCAGTAATTGCAGGAGTCGTTAGTCGTCCCGATCGTGTCAATTCAGTTAGGGGGACGATTCTTTCCAATTCAATATGGATGCGTTTTTGTTGACGGGAAGCGGACAGCGGACGCGTTAGAAAAAATTACGCGCTTCCGGCCGTTCATAGCTTTCGCGGTTTGCGATAACTGTAATTAGCCACAACAAAGACGCCGTTTCCGATACACATTAATGTGACAATATTAAAGAGCACACGACCTAATATGGCACTTTTGACAAACTAATACCCGAGACATCATTCAATTTTGACTCCTATTTTATAAAGCTTGGGCACTATAGTCACTTGGTCGCGTTTTTTAAAGGTTCGCCGTCAAGTGTTGATCTAACAGCTAATAGTGTCCATTTGTGGTTGACAAAATCAATCACTGTGTCATTTGTGTTTTTTGTGGCCGCAGTCCGGATGTAGCGATTGGACTCGATTCAGATACTTCTATGGGAGCCCCGATTTCTATTCACTGTACGTGGTCCAACAACTAGTTAACTGAAAGTAAATTGTTATTTAATTCAGTTTATTTATTCAGTTCATTCAGGCACGTGAGGTATATTTTATATTTCTCAAAGTTGTATGAAATGTAAAAACGTAATGTTAGTGAGTGTGTATCTGTGTATAAGAATGCAGATTAAATTAATTAAAGTACATAGGTAACAATACTTAGACGAATATTCGGCTTTGTTTGTCAATAAATGAAATTTTTTTATTAGCAATTTTGGCTTTATGACTAGGTCAAAATGTAAAAAATAACAAAACAAAATTAAATTTTTAATACTACTATCACATAAAGTTGGTACCTATTCTTAGAACTTAACTAAAAAGTTAGTAAAGTAAATTTGCCTACTATAAATCAAACAAAAAAAAATAGAACAATTAACAATAAAGCCAGATAATTCTAAAAATTTAGTTTTAAGTATAATTTTTTACAGCTATTTTTCTTGGTTAATTTTCTTCATAGAGATGTTGTAAATTTCTATCCAGATCAAAAACACAACGAAAAAAATTAAATAAGTATGGTATGGCGCATTTGAGTCAAAATAAAGTGAGATCACTCAAATTGCTGTGTAATCTTGGTCAAGCGACAATTTAGTCATAAAATCTCATGTTGGGGTAACAATCCGTGCGACAAGAACACGCAATGGCCAAATGTTATTTTAATAGTTTTAATTACCGTGGACTTTGATTGCATTTGTTTCAATTACCTCGTTTTCAGTAATTTCAGCAAACTCTGTTAAAATGTGGCCATCTGGTAGGATTTATAGTTTGTACTCAATGATTTATATATATTCCAAAATACAAATAAGTACAAAATGTCGGACTTAACGTTTTAAAACTATGTATTTTGATAGGGCTGACTATGTATTTTGGGGCCTTGATCCCCGCTCCGGGTCATTACTGGTGCAAAGGTTATCTATTGCGGTTCAACGCGGAAACGCAGCGAGCGTGTTGGGAACTTTTGCGCCTGGAATGACTCGGGGTGGGTTATTTGATTAGTTGTTATTTATGCTGCTTGTGCTTTTTTTATGTACTGTTTTTTTGTTTTTTTTTTTTGTTTTGTAATTTAATAATTTAATTTAATAATATTTTTCTTTTGTTTAAAGGCCTGTTTACATATTGATCAGTCTTTAGTTTGTACATTTTTACTATTTAATAATTGACATTGTAATTGTATTTAGAATTATGAATTTTATTATTTATGTTTTGATTTATGTATGATAACTTCTCATTGAATAAAACGTGAATGTACTAATAAATTTTGATAGGTATGGTTGTTTCTATATCTGAATGACAAAGAAGGAAGTTAAAAATCATTCTCTCATGTGATTTGGGCTGCTGTATAAACTTCTTGATGGATTTGAACGTGTAAAGGTTTGGACAACTTTGGGAACAAATCAAATTATTTTGTTAAATATTTTGATTTGTTTTTTTAAGTAGTCACACCACACTACTCATTTTTCAATTGTAGGTATTTATCGTTGTGGGTATCCTATCCTATCTAAGTATATACCCACTTAGCTAGACAAAATGTTCTTTGTTATCAATCGATTTTTTTTATTTGATTTATGTTATATTCTCTATTAATATTACTTCTCAACATTTTATTTCTTCGTAGCCAAAACGTACGTTTACCAACTCTAATTACAGTTATTACATTAACTTTATTAACGCTTCATAGGTTATTCTTAACGTTGGTTACTATTGCCCTTTTATTAGATAGGTACAACATGAGTAGGTTATAAAGCATTACCAGTAACTAAGTTGCAACAGTTGCAACCAGCGCATCTGAATGGTTTTACGGCCTCTGTAATTAGACCAAAGAAGCCGCCAGCCACTATACTGTGTACAGGCTGTATAGCCTAGTCGCCGCCATGGCCGTAATCATACACATTTCATAGGTACTAATTGGACTCTCAATAGGGCCTGTGGAATTTATAGCTTCATCTAGAACTGGTCGGTAAAGGTATGTTTCTTAGACGATAGTCTTACTTATTAATGTTTATTAATATATCTAAATTTAAATAAGTCGTTTCTTATCTTAAGGGCAATTTAGCCGTCAGTTATGGGATAAAAGTATCCTTAGATGCCTACGTATGTTGCTAATCCCTTAATATTAATAAAATTTAGGATATATGTATGTATATATATATATATATTTGAAAAGGTAAGATCCAGACTTTCTAATTCAGGAAAGGACACAAAGATCTTAGATTTCACGAACTAACTACCTACTTAAGGATGTAAATGTTTATTAAATAAAAATAAGTAACATAAATAATTTACAAATTCATATCTGTAACGAAGGTAGGTACCTATAGGCTTTGTCAGACAAATTAAAATAAGAGTGTAAATTAAATTGCACAGATAAATATACATAGTATTTTTGACTAAACATAATCCACCTATGATTAAAAAAATCCTACTTTAAATAACAAATCTTTACAATATTGCCCACAATCTCTCTGCTTTGCCTAGAGATTGACTGGTAGAGAATGCCTAATGGTATTAAGTCCGCCCTTTGTACTGTAAGGTTTTCTTTTGTTCAATAAGTAAAGGATAAATAAATAAATATTCTATAGAAACTAAAGACTCAGAAACCATCATCAATAATGCAGTTTTAATTTACACCGTCACTTCGAACAAATAAATGGCTATTAATCAGTAACCATAATATTCTCCTAGAGCATATTGAAGACGTCTGAATAATCTTCCGTTCAAATCACCCATTAACTCGGCATACTTAATTACATCGCTAGTGGGCCAGAGTTGAGCTTTTGACACTGCGGACAAACGCATATATCGTGACTCGGGCCAGTAAAGTCGGTTTGTTGATAAAGTCAATTAGTAGTATCAAAGTGGGGACCGGTATCAGTGATTCGGGCCCACCCTCAACTGAGCACACAGCAGTGTGTCGTATTGGCGAGTCGTGATTGGCCGGGTGTGCCGCAGGGGAGTGGCCTGGGCCCGCTACTCTTGGTCGTGTTTTTACGGGCTGCGTAGGCGACCAGCCCGCGTTATTCTCTCGCAGTCGATCGAACGCGTCGGAGTGTTATAGTTTATTGCCGTGAGGGTATCAAGTAAATTGTGGCTCATCGACGGCGATTTATACGTGTTGACTATCTTTTGTCGCGTGCTTAAGGACTTTTTGTGTTACTACGGTGTGAAGTGAGAGGTATGGATATTTTTCATATTTTTTTTATGTACGAGTATAAAAAATATGTAAGTTCATGCTGCGTATAATTACTGTTGTTTTTTAGTTTTTTTATTGCTTTTTGTTCCTTCCATTTAAATGTGGGTATTTGAAGGACTGCATGGTTCATGAGAATTTTGTCTATTAAGTATTAATAGAAATTAGTAACTATTTGTTGAGATATATTCTTCTTTATAATCAATTAAGTACTTAACTATCTACGTAACCAAAGGTTAACTTACCTACAGTTATACTATCAATATATAAAAATGATTTTATTCGTTATGATTCGAATTAAATAAATAATTGAATTGAATTGAAAAATCTTAAAAATCTAGGGAAGAAATACTTACCTACTTATATACCTAGGTGTTATAAATATTTTTTTATTACATGTATGTATACATCTTTGCGTAGACTTTATTCCACATAAACACGTTTAATATTGGTAAATGCAAAATGTAAACAATAAATTACAAATAATGTACATAGATTTTTCTAGGTACAGTATGCGTTTAAGGGATAACATTTTTATTTTATTTTATGTCGTTATGTATATGTTAACCAAATTTGTTTTTGATTAAATCAAAAATAAACTTTCTAATTACAAATAATTACACACATCATAAACAAAAACACCAAAATCCTAATTTATTCAAAAGCTTTAAACAACTCACGCCTCCTGTCAGGTCGCTAATTACGTTTAATAATTAAAATCCCAAAATAATAACGTTATTATTTTGATCAGACCCGCTTCCATTAATCAAAGTCCACGATAACCTTATTTCACGGCTGGAGTATATTTTCGGAGTCAAAAAGGCATAATACCTGATATTTTAAAAGCATTTGCATAATTAGGTGAATTTTATTGCTTTATTGAATTAAGGCCGATGTCAGACTCAAAATTGAAAGCAGCGGGGGTCCCTATGTTGTTAATTTTGTTTATGGCCAGTATTGTGGCCAGTTTGGGATGTTAGTTCCATATTTCGGGATCTATAAAAATGAAGCGTATACGAATCGACAACAATGGCGTATTTATTTTATTGTTTTTATTGCCATTTAATAACGTCCGAGCTGGTTAGATTAGAGTTCTTGACTTTGATTTCGTATTATTATATTTATTACGCTGTAAAAGGTATCATAAATTTGTTCGAACAAGATGCGTGACATTAATGTGCTCGTTGGTTAAAATGGTGTCCGATGAAAACTAATCAAAATTCACAATACAATAAAAGGTTTGAATGCGTACTAAATTATATTTGAGTAAGAGAGCGATACAAAGCAAAGAGTAAGTAAAGGATTGATTATTTAAAATGATATATGCGCCGGCGGCGAGGGCGCCGGCGCCAAAACCAAATTACTCCGTTGAATTAACTTTCTTGTGTCTGTATAGGGGATTTTTACCAAAGCTTTCGCGTTTAAAATAATATACATAATTTCGTATTAAAATTAACTAGAGGTAAAACTTTGGGTGAGAAGGATCTTTTTAACTTTTTCGAATATTTTTTACTTGTTTGATTTCATTAGGTAGGTACTCACTGCTCCTATAATTATTTGTAAAATGGAAACCAAACTCATTTCATCACTCTTTTTGTAAGACAGACGCACAATGCAAATATAGTTCTGAAAGTATATTTTTATAAAGTAAATCAAAATTACAAAGTTTCGTATTGCGTTAGATTCATCTTTTACTTCACTACACTTAAGCCCTTTCCTAACCGATATCATTTATAATTGCTTGAAAAAAGTTTGATATAATCTTTATTCCATGTACAATGCTAGTGTTGGCTAGATTGAGTTCTCACATCACAAAAGGCCTTGGAACGAGTGATTTTAACCGATTTTTTACTAAAGGGTTGGCCGCACTCAATTCGATTATATTACCAGTATCATTACCAGTTTGGTGGACCTCCTGTTCTCCCCCCGCTGCGGGCGACTTTGGGTCTTTCTTGGGGAATAAGAGGTTCATGGAAGCTGGTTATTTCAAGACCCTGGCAATGACTTGCGGATGCCTCCGGAACGCGCGCAGCATTGTTGATTGTATTAGAGTTAATTAGATCTTAATTAACATTCTGGTTTCTCATTACACGCTACTCGCCGCTACTTGGTATAGGAAAGTCGATTTACATCGCTCTATCTCGATCGTGATTACGTCATATTCAAATAATAGTTTTGATTGGTGTGATGACTGCACAATTAAAGTTGATAACAATACATTGCTTGAAGCAGAGGATGATTTTGCTACTAATGTTTCTTTAGATGTGATGTGAGATACTACAATTAAATTCTAAATGTAATTTGCTCATTCGCTGTTACGAAAGAATAACAAAAAATATGATAAAAACGTTTCTTCATAACTTTGTCTATTCTATCTCAATTTAATTTCGCGTTATATTGATATACCTACCTAGAGAGCGTAAGCCCAGAGGTCAATTGAACAAATGTGTTATAACTCACAACCGGTTTTTATCTTTAAATGCTTTATACGATGATCATCAAACATGATCGACCCAGTAGTTACTTTTTTCTGTTTTATCTATAATTTTTACAATATCTCCTTTTCTTCAATATCCTTTGTTTTATAACTATTACCTTCTTTATTAATCTTTTCTTATTCCTTAAGTCGTATATATTTGATGCATTTTATTAATTCCATCATTATTTTTCTGTACCTATATCTTACAAAGACAAACAGCGGGTCCGTTTTAAACAAATAAAAAATTAGGCAACCTTTCAAAGTTTATCCACCCTTTAAAACACTAGGCTGAGGAAATGTCAAGGTTATCAGGCAGGAGCCATCAGTCACAGTGACTCACTTATCACCAGGGAGCCTAATCCGTCCCATTAACACTTAAGCGGACCCAACTGACAAAAACTAATCCTCGAATTCTCAGATAAACCAAGTGCAAACCGGAGATACCCGGGTGTGTCTGAGGAATGGATAATAGGTAATTTTATTGTTTGTTACTCCGGATTGTTTTGGTTGACTTGCTTTAGTTAGTCTGGTTGCACTTTCGTTTGGTATTACATTATAATCCTATATTGAAATAAGCATCCCTAATTCCCTACTAATAGACACCCTTACTAATATTATAAATGCGAAAGTAACACCGTCTGTCTGTTCACGATTAAACCGCCGAACCGATTAAGATGAATTTTGGTATGGAAATAGTTTTAGGTCTGAGGAAGGACCCGAAGGACACAGGTAGCTTTTATCAATCATCATCATCATTTCATGCAGACAATTTATCTAATCTAAAACTAGTGTTCAAAAATTTCCCGGGTTGAGAAGTTTATTGAAGTTGTTTAAACAATAAGCAGTACTGGACGAGATCCCTCAAAGGGATAAGTTCGCCCTTGTGCTTACCTTTTCCTAATTGTACCTAAATTACTTTTATTATGTGTTTTGTACTATAAATAGTTTACTACCACACTACTCCTACAGGAAAAAAGTTTTAAGTAGGTGTACCCACTTATTAACGTGCATAGGTATATTATTAGGTACTTGCCTACCTTCTGTATTTAGGAACGAAGACTGATAGGATCTCGTAGGAAAATAACCAGTTTATTTATCTATTACCGTGATCATTATTTACATCTATCGTGTTATTACCTTTATGACTTATCGGACCATTTCGAGGCCTAGTACGGAAAAAACAAATTAACCGGCTACCTTCAAATTAAAATAAAAAGTAATTAAAATTATTCAACGCTAAATTGAAATTGGAAATGTATTAATATGGAAGCGCTTACCTTTTGCGATTGTTAATTGAAATTAATCGATTAATTTGATGCGAATAGTTGAATTACGATGGTTAATTAATACCGTATAATAAATAGAAGGCTAGGTAATAAATATGTATTCGAGGTGGTAATAACTTCAAGGTATCATATGAGGGGTCGTAGTACAGGTGTTTAAATGTATACGGCGACTTTACGGGATCATTAAACTAGACTTTAATTCATGTTTCTACATTTGCAACTCGAGAGAAAGTTACATGCTGTTTTGCATTAAGTTAACATAAGATTCATAACTTAAATAAAGAGTGACAACATAAAACAGTTTTGGTGTTTGAATACATTTAATTAAATACCATATCTACGAGATAAAAAAAAACGTTATAAAAATGTGTGATTGTATCTGACTCGCACTTAGCCGATCCAATTTTAAAATATTGCTATAAATATGTTTCCATTCTCAAAAGTAAGACAATTAAACGTTAAACATAATACATTGTCAATAAATTAATATTTTTATAAAAACCAAATAAATAAGAGCACCTTGTTTATTATCATTTGTCTGCTCATACTTGTTCATAATAATTTATTACAACTAGGGAACAAATTAAATTATTTTATTATATTTTTTTTTGACTAATATTTTTACATACAAAATACTATTACCTATATAAATCCTAAACTGTAATAGATGTCACATACAAAAGAAAAAATCTGGATGAGCGCTTGGTCACTTTTTCTGTAGTATATGCCATCTATTACAGTTTATAACAATTCATTAGTTCAAACTATTCCATCTATTCCATATTGTATGCCGGCGGCGCCTGGAAGGATTACTTTTTTGCCCTTGTCCATTAACGAGTGTTAATCTACTGTTCTCGATCCTATCGCAGTCGTGGAATAACAATGTGAGGCTTTATGGCTCGGATTGCAAATCGATGTTGACAGGATCGTGACGGAAGTAAGATAGTTTTTCTGGTTTGCGTATCATTTTATGGATAAGAATTGCTACTTAATAAACTCGTTTTTTCTTGATAATTTTCTTTTTTTTTTCCTCTCGCGGAAATTAAGATTATCTTTTTTTTTTCTCAAAAGTAACTCATAGAATATTTTGTTACAATTATTGTTATTTTACGTCACTCTTAAAAGTGTTGTCTGCGTTAAGTACATTTGTTTTTAAAAAATCCCGCAAATGGAGAAATTACTATGAAATGATAGTTCTGTTATATACCTACTTAAAAGTTAAACTCACAATAATTAAAAATAAAATTGTAGGCCTTTAACTAACACAAAGCTGCAAAAGTAAATATCCACTTAAAGAATGAATTCGACTCTACAGTCGGTATGCACTTTTTCAACTCACTGTACTTAATTACTTTCATAATATAACGGCTTAACCTAGTTTAAATATAGTATACTTATATATTGTGCTCAAGTTTTATAGTTGTATCAACAAATACGCCTACGGGGCGCATTTCCCTTTGATGTCGCCGCCACTTGCGCAAGAGTTTTCACTTAAGTAAATTTCCTTCAGTAAGTTTCCTGCGGAAGCCGCGCTAATGGCACAAAAAGCAAAGGTTAATGAACTCGGTACAGTTAGCGTAAAAAGTGTTGCGATTACATGCTCGGCCTCACAGCATTTAGCGCTGATATTGGAGTGCGTCTAGCGGAGGTTCTCATTCTCATTACACGATTCGAATCCGTAATAGAAAGGTATTACCTACCCGAAATGTACATGATATCAATCAATCGAAGTGTATGGATAGTGGTAAAGTGAAAAAGAGTAAGAATATAAAGTTCTATGGAGCACTGTATTAAATATACATAAATATGTAAATATTACTGGACAATATTACATAAATCGATTTAGACCCACAGTTAACTATAAGGCTTGTTTATCGGGCATTAGACTATTAGGTATCTAAATATCCTTTCCGTTTGTAAATTTCAATGGTCGATGATATTTAAAATAATTTTCAATACAATACATAGAAAATATCCAAAATTAACTGTATTTATTGAAGTGATGCAATTAAAAGGTGGTAAAATATTTGACTCCGAATTGTTTTTTTGGGAATTTAATTATTTACTCCAAAATTAATAATTGATACTTTGACCTGAAACATAATTAAAAGCTAACTGATGCTAACTGATACAATGATTTAATGTTAGCAAAGCTTAACTAAGAAGGCAGTTGGCCTGTAAGCGTTAAATTGTACGAGTAAAACTCTCGGTAGAGCCGCAACGGCACTGGACCAAGACATTGCCACTGATTTATTTAATTTACAGTTTCGTTCGCCAATCATGATACTTATTTGTCACGAGTAACAATTATTTTTGCGTAAATCTCTCCATAAGATAAGTTAGTAATTTAATAATGTTTTTTAAACTCAAGTCTACTGTGAAATAAATGAGAAATAAAATAAGTAGGTATACTTCGGTAGTGTTTTTGTTAAAAATATGATCTGGTATTGCAAATTTAGCTGTTTAGTTATCTTATAAGTATATTTTTAATACTTGATACACTATTTTAATGTTCAAATTTTTTCATCAGATACTCGAAGGAATTTGAAGAAAGTCAATAATAATTTTATCACAACAAAGTTTATTGGCCACTGATTATTTTCTAATTAACTTTGCGAGTTAGTCATAATTACACAGAGATTTGCAGCGAATTAAAATAAGTGAATTGCAATTAAATTCAAAGGTATACCTTTTGATTTAATGCAAGTTGCAATAAACCAGATTACTTATTCTGTGCCAGAGGCCCTACCGCCAACATCGAGAAATCGAAAATCGTTATTTGCCTCTCTATCGATCTTGCTCATTCGAGCGACAGAGAGGCAGAGATTACGTTTTACGATTTCTCGATGCTGCTGGTGGTAGGGCCTCTGACTACATACTGTAGATTAAAGAGCTTACCCACGCCTAGGTACCTATTACTTACTGATTTTAATAGACGTTTTTATAACGCCTTAAGAGGAAAGTGGACGATCGTTTCTCCATACAAACGTTTTCCTCTCAAGATATTATGGAAAATATTGTTACACCTTTTGATGTAAATTAACCATAGCTAACTATGCCCCCTAGTTCGACTTTTTTTATTGTTATATCTATATTTTTGTAAGCTCCTAACTCATATTCTTATTAAAAGAAAAACGTATTTTAGTACTTAGTTAATAACGGCTTACAAAGTAGATAATTTTTATTGAAATCGTTTTAGAAAAGTTTAAAACCCTAACCCTAATTACAACCGTATAAAAAAAGGATTTAGGCTCCTCTTCCCTAGTAATTACGTTCTAATCCGAATAGAGATATTGCCACAAAAACCTCTAATATTTAATATCCTAGGTACCTACTTACCTAAATAAATCTTAAAGCTAAGGGTGGCTAAGGGGCAGCTAAATTCCTCAAGGTAACTGTACCTACATGATCTTAATCAATTAAAAGTAGATAAGAAACTAAAATATATTTCAACATTACCTAGGTACTTACTTCAATACAATCATATAAAATGATAAATCCGTCTCATTTGGACTTTTACTTAAACCAATTTACAATATTAGATCAATGATTTTATCTATACCATATCGGATTTAAACTTACCTTTATACAGCTTTAACCGATTTCCAATAAAATAAGCTCTATGATTCGCTAATCCGGCGCGGGCGATGAACCGTTTCGCCACCTGCCGGCCATCTGCCGCCGATAGCTACTTTCTTCCATTATCGGTTCATGTTGCTATATAATGATAATGAACTATGACTACATTTTGATCATCAATACACGTACATTATTTAGGATGAGAACTCCGCAGAATAAGCTTAAATGAGAAATATAAATAATTGATTCGTACGTACGGTAACACCGAAAATATAATTATACAAAATAGAAAATCGTAAGAAGGAAAAATGCTACGTACGAAATAGTCTAATCTCAGCATGATGCTCGCGACTTTCAGCGCTAACCTTCCAATGAGACCATATCATTGCTACACTATCGCATTGGGCAACTGTTATGATAGCTGTATTATAAATAAATAATAAAAATAATTAGGCACTTGCGATAGAATCTTGAAGTAAATAGGTAATTAGTACGGTCAGCTGCTAAGATATTTGAGCATTTGACCAATAGGTACATGAAAGTTTGCATGGTTAACTAAGAAGACGGTACCTACTTGTCATACCTAAATAATAGTTGACATTATTTACGTAATTCTATACCGCATACATATGAAAGCAAGATACTCGATTAACTATGATTATTTATTCATTTAATTGACATGCTTCTACAAAAAAAGACACGTATACATAAAATATAAAAGCATCTAAAAGCAAAGGTAAATGCAAAATTTGGAGAAACACAATGCTTGGAGAAAAAAAAACGAAACTCACATTTTGATGCCCTTTTGTTAAACATTCGTAAATACTATCTATTTAGATTAATTTAATAGAGTTTTGTAACTTCTTAGTACAGAGTATTGTGTGCATGGATTATTATTAAGAAGTTATAAAATAGACATGAAGATTTTGAAAATACAAAAGAAAAACTTAAATCACTTTAAGATTGACAGCGTACAAGAGTAATTAAGAAACTGCTTCTTGTTTGAAACTAAAAAATAATAATACAAAAAAAATACCGAACTTCGATTAACGGAACCAGCATCCTTAATTAATTTGGTACTCGTTAATTAGCTGAAACTAATTACTTTTTTCAGACATAGTTTAAATAGCCTACATTGGTTTAATTAGCTAGTTAGATATGATTATTAGTGTTAGGATGCTAACTAATTACAACATTTTAAATACAACCTAGACTGCTAAATGAAACAAAAAAATCTTGTTTTATTTTATTTTGGTTCTGTAGTTACTTAAACATCAGTCAACATCCGCAACCCGATTTATTTTTGCGTTACTGCAATCCGACCAGCACTACAATTTTACTTACCAAAAAACTTTTTTTTAATAGCCTTTCTTCCGCCACTCATCACGGTTTGGTGCATACTCCCGCCAGCCGCTGCAAAATGCATCGAGGTTGTCCCGCCATCATGTCTTTTTTGGTCTGCCTCTGCTTCAGCTAACGTGGGGTCACTTTTGAGCTCTAATCAAACTTCCAGAGTTGTTCTAGTTCGGTGTGTAGTATTATGTAGTCTGCGAATGATATTGTATTAATGATCTATAGGCTCTATAGCTGTCAAGACTAAGGCATCTAGACCAAAGTAAGAGGGCGTGGAAGAAGCCGGAAGTTTGCATATTGCAATTAAGATGAGGAAGCTTGATACTGCTTGAATTACAGATATATCCGTACCAAAACAGCTTTAGCACCACCCACTTTCATTCTAAAATAAACCTTATGTATAAAAGAGAATGATTAAAGTCCGTTATTAAGGTTTGTCAATTAGGTGTTTGGAAAAACCGCGATTGCTGGAGGGTTCGCGATTACGTTTATATTAACATTGTAAATGTACCTACATTGTTATTGTAGTTGCTAATTGTCTATGATATGCAAATGTTTGGTGTCTTGTAAGATTATTTTTTTATGAAATTGCATGCGTAAAGAAATTTAGAACCGTTAAAACATGGATATGTGGTTTTAGATCTACATATTTAAATTGTGTTTCAGTTAATGTTGCTGGTTTTAAAAATAAAATTAAAATTAATGTAAAATTGTTTTATGAATAAGAAGATAAAATTTATTTAATTGAAAAATATCCAAAAATAAAAACAATCGTAATACGCTTAAATACGCTTGTTTGCCACCTTCGTGGTATAAAAAAAAGTAACTTAAATATTATAAATAAAATGAAATGAAATATCCAAACAGTCACAGTAAATATTCTCAGGTCATGTTTAAAAAATGCTTAAAGTTTGTAAACTTATACAATCTATGAACCTATGTTTATGAACGCATCCTAAACTTAACTTTCTTTGTTGCAGTACTCCCCAAAAATTTTCACCATGGGTGTGTCCGACCACACCGAGCTCCCGGACCCGGAGCGGCCCGGATCCGGCTCGGGCCCGGACGACGACGACGCGCCGCGCCGGAAACAGCGCCGGTACCGGACGACGTTCACCAGCTATCAGCTTGATGAGCTTGAGAAGGCGTTCGGACGGACGCACTATCCGGACGTTTTTACTAGGTAGCTACATTTTTATTGTTTTTTTTTTCGACACTGAGCTGCCGGAGCCGGAGCGGCCTGGATCCGGCTTAGGACCGGACGGCAGTCTTATAAACTAAATATGAAAAATGACTATTTAGACTTCGTTGTTGACTAGCAGGCCTATGTATTTCCAATATGATACTTATCTGTCAGTGTCAAAAGTGACATTTCAATAAAATAGTCAAATTTTTGGTCAATTAGATTTTATAAACTAAGTATAGTTTTCTTTTGTTACAGGGAAGAACTGGCTTTGAAAATCGGACTTACTGAAGCTAGAATTCAGGTACGGAAGTTTAAATTTTAATTCAAATGCATAACTGGTAGGAAGTAGGAACAAAATAATATGTAGTATGTAAACGCCACATCTCAGTCGATTAGGCGGCTTTTAGACAATAAAAGGGCTCATATCTTTTTATGTGCATGTTGGGTAAGAACACAGTGGGTATAGTCATGTACGAGTATAATTATTTGTTTCTGACTAATTTTTGTTTCAATTCAAGGGCCACAGAATGATTTACAAAAGTAAGAGCAGGGGTCTAACACAAAATTAGGCAATTATGTACTTTTTCTTGTACAAAAGTAGTATAGGTATATAACTCCAAGCGGCTCAAGTTTGACATAAACATCGAGTTTCAGTCGATAAGTCGGCTTTTAGACAACAAACGAGCTCATATCTTTTTGTGTGCATCCAGGTAGGGGTTAAAACTCGCACTTCGTACGCTAGGTAATCTAAAATATTTGTTTCTGTCTAACTTTTGATTCAATACAAGGGCCACTAAAACATTTACTAACATCAAACCACTAATTTATTTTGTAGAAATAATATGTCCAAAAGGAGTCAATAACTTCAAGCTGTCCACGTTTGACATAAAAATCGAGTTTCTATAAGATTAGTCGGCTTTTAGACAACAAAAGGGCCCATATCTTTTTATGTGCATCCAGTGTGGGGTAAAAACTCGCACTTCGAGCGCCCCGCCGCGCCCGACGGGGTCCGTACGATATCATTATGGATGCTGTTTACACATCGCCTATTATTGTATCAATATTAATGCTATTTAATTCACTTTAGGTGAGCTAATGTAATATGTTTATATATTATTTGAAAATGTGAATAATTTATGAAGTGTCAGATATTTTGCCATTTTTTTGATGTTGTTATTATTGAACGTAATTGTTTTTCTTTAAGCTGTATCATTTACTGCAGTGTACCAATAAAGAGTATTATATCTTTATATCTACATCGCTTCTACAGGTTTAATAATTTGTTGAAAATTAATTATATAAATCAATATTGAAAACCAATTGTACACGATAAATTACACAAAAGTAAGCTTGTGGAGTTAGTAACAAATTAACAATTAAACACCATGTAACAAAAACTGACAAAAATATTTCTTACGACCACAACTAACATATGTATTTACTTTTATCTAACGTACGTATCTGCAGTGACCATAATTCTAGTAGTTTGAAAAACATCCTGACAACAATCTTCGAAGATATCGCAACTGAAAACTTAACCACGACATTTAGGTATGTTTGTATTTCGAAAAGCATAATAAAAAACTCCGCGAACTCCGACCTCTTCGATTTTCGAATATCGAAAACAGTTGTATGACTAGTATGCCGTTTAAAAAACCATAAATTACATAACGCACCATAAAAAGGCAATTTTGAGCACTTTGTCCATAAATTTAATGTTTTCATTACAGTAAATAAATGGGAACTGCCTTCATTCGTCACATGTCATGTCCATAATTACTTTATTTCGTAAGTTTTCCGTAAAGGTGGATTGGTGGAATTAAATGCAATCCATTTCTGGCAACACCTGTTGATTGGCCACCGGCAGTGAACGGTGAAATGTCAATATAATGACGATCGTCGGGGCTATAACCAGTTTTCCACGCTGATAACAAATGTAAAAGTGTATTTTTGAAGTGTGAAGTACCTTAAAGAAGTGTGTGCTTGAAGAAGTTTCCATTGCGATGGGTAAAGATATTTTTAAAGACACGAAATCTTCGGCACATAATTTAATCTTTCATAGTGTTATAATGAAATGAAGACATGTTATAAAGTGGTTAAACGAACTTTCTTTCGCATCGTATTTTCCGGTTGCATCTTCAGCACTGCGCCAGGGTCAACTATTTGACTATGAGTACTCCACTTCTCACAGTCTTTAGTAATTTTGGCATTTTATATTGTGAGATTTTTCATTCCAAGTTCATTCTATTTTTGTGATAGGTAGGTAAGTGCGTTAGGGTAAGATTGAAAGGGTTTTTCATGAGGGGTACCTAAGATGAAAAGTCGCCCGTAATGCTTCGGCCAACGGACGATTTTTTGTCTTACCCCTCATGAAAAACCCTTTCAATCTTATCCCAACCCAATTACATCATACTTAATATGTATTATGTTTTTAAAATAATTATTGTAAAAAACTTGTTGTGATAAAAATAGTTACAATATACCGTACACATTTACAATAAAATTTTTAACGTTGTCAAGATTGGTTAAATCATTCGGAACCCCACTTTTGGCGATATAAATAGGCTAAACAGGGGCTATTAGAAGTATCATGTACTTACATTACAAGCATAAGAATACTATTACGCTTTGTACGTCTTTTTACTAAGAAGAGAAGACTTTTTGCAATAACTCAAAAACGGCTGGACCGTGTTTGCTATTAGTTTTGTTTTTTCATATTTTTAAATCCATGGTTCTAAAGTTAGAGGGGGGGGGGAACATATTTCTTTTCGGGAACATGTTTCGGAGCGTATTTTTCGGAAAATATTCATTTTATCTGAAACTGGTTGTTGGAGACCCTTATTGGTTTTGAAAGACCTATGACCTATCCAACGATACCCCAGCGGATTATGGATAAAGCGAAAAATTTATTTAAAAAAAAAACATTTTGTATAAGTACTAAAAAAATCTTTTTGCAGTTTTTATTTTACCTTTCTGTTGCCATGCATGATTTATGACATTTATGTATCCATGTCGAATTGTAGCTTTCTAGCACTAACTATCACGGAACAAAGACTCGGACAGGGCGAAAAAGGGTTCCTAATAGTGGCTACGGAACCCTAAAAAGCAAATAATACTAATTAACGTTCCTCATTCAAAAATGGAAGCCCATCACCTTTGTCGCTCTCATCCAATCAGCGGCGATTAACCGATTAATATCCGTCTGAAATATGATCACACCATTCCTCACAATCCTCAACCTTTTCGACGCTCTTATTGCTATACATATACAGATGACTTTTTAACGATACACGGACGGGTATTATACAGGATTCCTTATAAGACAAGGCTCGGACCCGGCTCTGCTTGCTCTAACAACGCTAACGATCACTTAATCACCGCACAGGGATATTATTCCCGATGCATCGACACCCGCCTTTTGCGAACTAGTATATTTTATCACGTGGAGTTGTTAAGGATTGCGGGTTCAATCGAATAGTAGTTCATCTGGGGCGAATGCTCGGTAAGTTTAGGAATAACAAGGCAAGGAATGATGCAGATATTTTTATTAAACTGCAGAAGCCCGATCAGATTTAACATTGTTACGGTTTTGATCTTATTTTGATACTTGAAGATCGCAAAATCGAAATCGAAGAATCGATCGAGGTCATAACAAAACACGTTAATGAAAACGATCCCAAACCCGGCCTAGCAGCTTCACTAATGTAGATAATCAAGATAAAAACGAGAGCCCAAAATAAACCTTCAGGAGCGGATATCTCAAAAACTATACAAGATATCGAAAAACTTGACGGAATGAAACTTGTAACAAATTAAATCTCTTTTCATTTTGTATAAGTAGCCAAGTCGCTCAGACGCATAGTTTCCGAGATATAATCGATAAAACCGAAAAATGGAACCTTCAAACCCACCTCTCCCCCCAGCACCAGGGTTATGGCCGGGGACTTTTGATATGTTCACCTCCCAACTAGTCCAAGCAAAGCTACGAAGTCAAAAATTGTGTTCCAAGCATTTCCCTCTATACTCTTTTTTTGGGCATTTATTTCCTGGCCTATTAAAGTTAAGTAAACTTATTTCTACAGTGTTCGACTTCCACGTATTATTTTATTTCAGTCAATGGATTCGTTAAATTGAAATTCAAATACATAAGAATAATTGACGTTAAAACAAGTTTTTTTTGCTTCAACGAAAATAAATTTTGCAATGTATCAATACTACCAATGCACAATAATGCTTCAAAGTTACAAGAAAATACTCGTCGTATAAGATTGTATGTGTAGAATAATTCATTCAATGATTAAGTTCCTTATAAGGCCTAAATTGTTTCACTGGAACTCCAACTTTAGTTTTTATTAAGTTCAATCAATTATTGTGGTCGATAATCGGTATGATCGAGCACCATAATCGATATAATTGCGTCTCTACGCATAGTTACATGTAAAAAGTCAATCGAGTTAGTGAGGGATTTAATGTTAGATAGGTATAAAAGGTGAATAATAAAGACAGTAGCTCCATTAAAAAACCGCGTTTTATGGTAGTTTGTGAGTGTGAAATCTCTCTATTTTTATTTAATAATTTAAATAAGCCAAATAACACTAGACCCTACTCATAGTGTTGTGTTCCTGCCGGTAAGTAAGGTTGCCAGAGCTCAACGAGGGAGAGGAGTGTTAGGGTCGGCAACGCGCGTGTAATATCTCCGGTGTTGCAGGCGTCCATAGGCTACGGTAACTGCTTACCATCAGGCGGGCCGTATGCTTGATTGCCACCGACGTGGTATATATACCTTAAGAATTATTCAAAAAATAGATTGTTTTACGGTTTTAACTGATAACATGATAAGATAAGATAAGATAAGATACATTTATTGATAAAATTGTACAAATTTTACACGTCAATTCAGCCATACTATAATATACAATGTCAACCATATAATTATAATAAATTTATACTACGTTACAATATACAATTTGTGTTCGTAGTTCTATTGATAAAGTTCATTATTACAATTATTATATTTATTATTCGTTATTACAATTATTATATCTATATCTCAGTTTTTTATCTAATGTCAGGGCTTATTACACTTCCTTAAAATAAATTCATTCACACTGTAGCAACACAGGTCAAGCAACATTTTTTTAATCTTATTGTAAAATATTTTATCGCTCGCCGAGGTAATTATGTCACTAGGTAGGGTATTATAGATCTTGACACCTAGGACAGCGAGTGACTTTCGATTGTCATGATTGAGATATAGATGAGATGAGAGATATTGAGATTGTTATAAGTTTTCATTGTCATACTATCTATGGACTAAGATATATTATTTTAGGTTGATTAGTTTAAAAGCCCAAAACTTTTAAAAATAATATTTCCTGTTTGTAATCGCCTTACGAATATATGAAACGCCTTACAAAATCTTGTAAGAACACTTTCGGTCTTACTTATTATCTTGTCTGTGGGATAATTTCTTGGTAACCATCTTATGCGCATTGTTCTTGGTAGGAGCAGGAGCTATTACTAGTTATTAGTAATTAATAAGATTACGAACCTGTTTCATTGTGAAAGATGGTCAATATATCATATTATTATGGTCAATATGTCATTTAAAAAATTGTGTTAATATGTCATTTTTGAACTTTGTTTTGTTTTTACATCTTATATTAAATCAAAACTATTTATGGGTAAGCCTTGAATTGAATTAACTGATTTTATCATTGCATCCATACGCTGTTATTTTATTATACATATTACTCATAGAAATTAGTAATATCATATTGCGCCAGATTAAGACATAATTTACTTATCTCTCATTAAAAAGTATGTCCCGAAAAGTATATTTATCTTATTACAAGATATAAAAATCACCAATCATTAACTACTCCAGATTATTGTAATGAAGATAACGTATTACTAGATACTAAACTGTACCTTTTGCCAACAGGTATGGTTCCAAAACCGGCGAGCGAAGTGGCGTAAGCAGGAAAAGGTGGGGCCCCACGCACACCCGTACAGCGGGTACCTGGGCGGAGGACAACCGCTCCCCACGTCCGCGACGCTGCCACCGGCGCCGCACCCGCTCAGTCAGCTTGGCTTCAGCCTTAGGAAGCCGTTTGATACCGCTTTGGCCAGTTTTAGGTGAGAAAGACATGTTTTGTCTACACATTTAAAATATAATACAAAAATTGGAATTGGATTCAAGACTTGAGTCACTGAAGGTTATGTTTCTTAGACTAGCAGGGGTTCCCAATCTTTTTCAGTCCGCGGCGCACTTGCAAGTTTAAAATTTCGGCGGCCGCTCCCTAACCTACCTAGGCTATTCCTAACCCCCTTCTTATAAAACTTTGCAACCTCTTATAAACCTCTGTTAATTTTTGTCTATTTCTAAAAAACGTAATAACGTTTATGAATAACACCAAAAGTCTGGGAAGTTAATTAGTTTGAGTGTGTCTAAGCCACGAATATTTGGCAACTATTCGGTATTCGGCCGAATGTTGCCTACTATTCGACCTAATATCTGTTGCACCTACCTAAAAAGAAAAATTTGTAATTATTAGGTAAATACGAAGATCCTTTGTTGATTACAAAATATTTTATATTTATTTATCATGGCATCATGAGTCTGATTTGATTGACTAACTACATTCATTAATTTTGTTTAACCAAAAACATAATTATCTTAGAAAAACGTTGTGCTTTATTGTTGGCGAACAGTTGTTATAATAATTGTGACTCAAAATGTTCGCATGCCATGCCGAATATTCGGCGCTTCTTTCGAGAGAGGGGCCGAATATTCGGTATTCGGCCAAAACCACTATTCGGGGCATCTCTAGTCTAATGCCTCCACTGTTTAGTAGAAGCCATATAGTAAAGTTTTTAATATATATAATAAGTAGTTAAGAGTGTATTTTTTGGATCATTCTATAGATCACATTCCCACACTCCACAGATTGCATATTTCATAAATAAAAATATAATTAACGATAAATGTCTCTTTGTCTACAGGTACGCCAGCTCACCCCTCTTCGGAGCCCAATACCTGCCCCCACTATCCCGACCACCCCTATTCGGCGCCCCGCTATACGCTACCTCTCCTCACTTCCACTCCATATTCGCCAACCTAACCGCGCCCGAACCACCGCGACTATCCCCCGAACATTCCCGACTGTCCGAGCACAGTCGAATGTCGGAGCAAAGCCGACTGTCGGACGTTTCTAAAACGCCAGAGAACCGTCTATCGCCTGGGCGTTTATCTGTGGAAGTCACCTCCCCCGCCCCGTCCATTTCACCTCCGATCTCGCCGGGAAGCGAGTCGATACCTCAAGCGATGGAAGACGTGCGGAGTTCGAGTATTGCCGCTTTGAGATTAGCGGCCCGCGAACATGAATTAAGGCTGGAGCTTTTGAGACAGCGGGCTGACTTGATTTGTTGATATTTTCAGTTGGTGTTTGAGTTTAAATAATAGTTCACGTGAAAATGATTCTTTACCAGTGTTAAATCTACTACCAAAACAGTGCAAAACAATTTGATAAAACTAATAAAGGCAATTATTGTAAACTGGGTTACACATAATTCCTTTAAGATTAAAGCACGGAAAAATTTCACGAAAGAAATTATTGCTTGTATTTAAAATGTTATATGTAATTTTAAACTATAAGTTGTAAATATTATAATATTAATCTATAAAGTTGCCACACGACCAGCCGCTACATAAAAACATTCCTAAACTCCTAAGTGCTTATTAAGTTAATATTTATACCTATAAAATCATGTGACTTCTGGTCGTGGTTGCCTCATAGCCTAATACAATATTTTACTTGATAATGTTAGTAGCTAAGTATATTAGGGACCGAGCACACCCACGCATTGCGTTGTACGCGATCGGAGAGAATGTGATAAACATGTTCTGCGTACAGTCGCCATCAGATATATCGTAGCGGCCGAGGTGCTAAAAGATATCTGAATACGCACTCTAACGCCTTGTCAATAGAGGCGTGTTCAGATATTTGTGAGCGCCTTGACCGCTCTGATATATCTGATGACGACTGTACATTAAATTTATGCAAAAATATGCAAAAGTAGGTTTTTGATTTGGAATGTGGACTTTTTTGATCTTCCTATTATTGATGTTGGCCATATGCCATATTGAAAATTATGTAGTTGGATTTTGAAGATGTCCGAATGTTAATTAATGAATTAGGAAGAGCTACAATTTGGACATCGTTAAAAAAGTGTAACCATACCATATTGACATTAATTTGATCTAAACAAAACGAATGTAATAAAGTTAGTTAATTTAAAAAAAAACATAGTACTATTTTTTTATTGCTAGTGCATTTTCTAGAATAATGTTAACTTTGATGTATTAGTGTTAATAAGTGTTAGAAGTTGACCGAAAATAAACATAATTGTGAGACCAAAATCGTGAACGAATTAGCGTCAGTGTGCCCAGTCCTTTACTTATTTTCCTTCCAACTTGTGTTGTATTTAATACTTATACGTATAAAATGTAAAAACAAAGTAATGTTGCAATATGAATAAAGGTTATTTTAGTACAAATATCTTGTCTTATTACCTGAGCTGAGAGCCTGAGAAAACACTCAGTCGATTGCCCTGCCTCATTGCATCGTAAAATTGTAATGTACTTGCCGTACATGCATATAGCGCTAAAAGTATGTGGAAAGTGCCTATTAGTAATATTATATGAAATTAAATGAAAATCTTTATTTTCAGGCAACTATTGGCTCATAGATAAATACCTTAAAACTAGCATACATATTATTATAAAATAACGCTCACCACAAAATAATTAAAATTCACACTGTGTCGAGATTCCAACTTCGCGACCCTCAGGATGAATCCGGATTTGACTCGTACATACTTTACGATCTCCTCAACCTTCGTAAGGTAGTGTAATCGTGACACATACGCAGCAAACGGTTGGGTCCAGTTGGTGCGCTACTACACTGATTCTGACGAGATGGCTTCTTTCTCCTCTCCACCTTTTTGAAACCATCTCTGTCGCATCCCGACTCTTTTAGAGTCAGCTGTGATCGATCCTGTGCTGCGCTGCTGTGTGCTGTGCTGTGTGTGAGTCAGCTGTGATCGATCCTGTGCTGCGCTGCTGTGTGCTGTGCTGTGTGTGAGTCAGCTGTGATCGATCCTGTGCTGCGCTGCTGTGTGCTGTGCTGTGTGCGAGTCAGATGTGATTTTATGATCTGTGCCATTAGTTTATCAGATACAAGAGTATTGAATTGACTATTATTAAAAATGGTTATTGTGGATAGGTATGACTGTCACAATTGCCTCGGAAATGCTATGTTGTTTTTTGCACCCAAAAAAATGACTTAAGACGTGATTGATAATAATTACATACAAAATTATAGCTTGTTCAATGTACTATTAATTTGGAAGCTGAAATAATACCTTAGAGTGCCTCAGTCTAAGCAAAAAAAAATACAGCTGACCTAAGATGGTTGAGCTCCTATGCTTTTATTGTGTGTCACACTTATATTAACATTATGAGGGATGTGCAAAAGCTCAACCACTAGGTATATCCGTACAGAGTCGACTTGCCTACCTAAACAACTTGAAATAGAGAAGGATTTTTTTGAAATCTAACCGTCTAATCTACAGAAGGAAACAGGACTTGGTTAATTAATCCGAGTTCTCCATGATGTTTTCCCTCACCGAAAAGATGAATGGGCGAATCAACTTCTAGACCGGCACTAATCTGTCCGCGACATTTAAACTTCGATCAAATAAAAACAATAATCGGCCAAGAGCATGTCAGGTCATGTCCAGTGTAGGGTTTCATAGTTACCATTCTGTCAAAATAGGCCAAACGGGGGCTATTAGTAAGAAGTATCATGTACATTATAAGCATAAAGGAGTACCTTTGCGGCGCTTTGTTTGTACGTTTTTTACTAAGAAAAATTTTTTTTTGCAATAACTCAAAAACGATGGGACCGATCATGTTCGCTATAGTTTTCATTGTCAATCGATTCGAGCCAAAATTGGAACCCGAAATCGCACCTGCAGTACTCGGCTATTATTGCCACAACATTAGGATAACACCTAGCTGGCTAATGATGGTTGGCGGTATCCAAGTGACAAAATAAAAGTCACTTTTCCGCGCGATTAAAAGAGAAGACTTGACTGTCTCAATCACCACACAGGGGTTTTGGGTGCGGGAATGATTTCGTGTAGGTATTATAACTTTGTTTATTGTAAAATAGTTAATAGTTTGTTAATTAAAGATAAATAAATGGATAGAATACTCTATATTAGCACAGCTCAGTAAAAGATACAGCTTAAAGTAAAACAATTGATTAAAGATAGAGATAGAGGCAGACAACAGGCGGTCTTATCGATGCACTACGTTTGAGTTGACACAGTCGCTAGCGTTAAGAGGAAAGGGGATGGCCTCTTCTCCAAACAAACGTAGTCCCGAGTTTCTTGTCTAAAAATTGACATTATGTTTTTTTTTAACGTAATTTGATGTATATTAACCATAGATATGCCCCTACGTTTGACTTTTTTAGATTTTTTGATTATTGTAAAAACTAGGAGCGAAAAACAGATTTCATCAAAAAAATTAAATGCTCCTAACTTTTATAATACTAAATTAAAAAATCGAAAAAATCAAAACGAAGGGACATAGCTGTGCTTGATATACAACCAATTGTGTCAAAATATTTTCAATAATGTTAATATCAAGAAAGGAAAATGAGGACGTTTTTATGAAAAGGCGATTTCGCGCGGGTGCTCCACTAACGTCTTGAGGGCCGCGTAAAACTCATGGTGAGGGGTGAGGGTATACTTCTCGAACGGAGTGAGAACGCCAATAATTCGAGCATTATATTCGAAAATATTTTATAAGACTCATCTAGTTTTTTACTCAGCTACGGTAGGATACAGCATGATACCACTGTTAACACTTAAACTGGCCGTACGCAATTTGAATCCATAATTAATTACACTTGATTGTAATGGATAACTATTAAGCGAATCATCGGGTGAGTAAAATTATTACCTATACAGTGTGTAAATTCAGTACGGGCAAACCTTCAAACGGTGTTAGCATAGGACCTAAGAAGTATATTGATATAACTTTAGCTTATAAATACAATGAAAATATTAACCATACAAAATAATTTGGCCCGCAATGTTAAGCAACATACAAGTTACCAGATACGAGCTTATTATAGTAACTGTCGACGCTTGTTGATGTCATGTCATTTTATGTCTCGTAATGTCATGTCATTTTATGTCTCGTAATGTTTGCAGTACATTGCTGCTCGGTAAATTAAAAAAATCTTATTAATTCATGTCTCTTAAAAAAAACTTAATAATTCATGATTGCACAGGTAAAGTATTGTACAATGCAAGCATCGCACATTTCTCGCGTCAGCATTTAATATAATGAATGATTGCTGTTTATGCGATTATGCTTTAATTCGATTTATATTTCAGTTTACGTACATACGTGCTCCTAGCTAGTACTCATTATATACCTTGGTTATAAATAAAGACATATACATAAATCAGTGTTTCCATCAAGATATCAATCAACCATCAAGATCAAGAATCTTATCAGCTCAGATGTACAACCCGTACATCTTTTGGTCCTTCGAACCGGATGGAATCAACCCCCGTCATGGCCATACCGCCGTTTAGTGGGACTTACCAACAGTGGGTTAATAACACAGCTAGGTAACCGTAAAACATGCTGTATACACTTGCTTTAGGTCTCGTGCTAGTTCATTCCTAAGCCATGTGATGTCTACGACTGTTATCATGATGTAGACTGTCTGTTTAGTGTACCAAATAAAATTAAACACAAAAATAAAAACTAGTGTCTCTGTGAGCTATAGACCTCGCAAACCCCCATAGCTCCGCCATTTAAAAAAAATTCAAACATTGAATCAAAAAAAAAAATTAATCATTGAACCAGCGGGCGCAGCATGGTTCCATTTTATCGCCTGTCACTATGCTCGTCACTTTCGCACTTACATACTTGTTAGAACGTGACAGACATGGTGACAAGGGATAAAAATGTGACCGCGCTACCGCCGCTGCTCACAAAATTTTACGAGAATCAGTTGTTCTCTACAGTTGCGACCTGTAGAGTACAAACGGACATACGAAAGCATTTTTGCCCAAACTGAAACGGAGACCTTCGCTAACGCTCGGTCAATAAGATATCAGTAGTAATAATAAAATTAAGTTACAACCGACCTCAAGGTCTATGATTAGCATGGGTGACTTACCGCAGAATACACACAATTATGCCAAATTACCGCCATCGTGTCATCCCTACGGTGATTTTGAATGAATCACACACTAATTTCGCGTCAGTCAGTCAAGGCTGTTTATATCTGAGTGTGAAATCTGAACTTTATATACTGTGCTGTACAGTCTACTTTTGATTGAAGGTGATTAGAAGGGCTCAGGTTGATGCTACGTGCTGCAATTATGTCAGCTGATGGGTGCAATTCGCAACGCGGTAACTCCACGAAAGACCAGTATAATCAAAACCGTGACTATGAGTAGTAATTACTGACTTTGTGGTCAAGTTATGCTAGTGATGAGACATTTTCGAGATTGCGTGTCTTGTGAAAAGATGGCTAACGAGTGACCTTAGGGTTGCGGCTGCGGTCAGATGTAATGAGGATGATATTTTGGATTCACACAGTAACTAACAAACATAAATTATGTATGTATCTACTCTTATCTAAAAGGCACTGCACTAGAGATGGGTAGGGGTGAGTAAATACTGAGTATTTACTCGGTATTTACTCAAAGCATACAGTAAATACTCGTATTTACTCATTTTGGTGAGTAAAAACGATTATTAACAAAATTTCAATATTTTGGTGAGATTTAAGTACTAAATTGGTTTTTATTTAATTGTGTTAACGTGTATTAATGATATTTATGTTATAAGAAGCTTATTACGCTTAGTTTTTGGCAAAAAGGTGATTATCAGTGAGAGGTCATTTGGGATTTAGCGGATATAGACGTGATAAAGTATAGTTAACAATTTTGTTTTAAATAAGAAGGTACTTAATTAGTAATTACTTTCAGTTACTTAATTACTTGCGTTCTAGATAAGTGCATGTTGCAAGCTGATTCACATATTATACAGTTTTTAACCAGTTGTTTATTAAAATAAAACTGCGACGAAAATACTTTACAATATTATAGCTCTTACCAGATAGCGCGGCGATTGTTACATAGTATGTATAGTAGTTCTTACGGCTAACTCTTTGTCTATTGTAAGTAAAACCGCACGTGCTACTACCTGCATAAAGGTTCGGTCATTGGCATATAATTCTAATAGGGTATTTGACTACTAGTCAAATCAGTTTCTTTTTTCGAACTGTCAAAACGATTTTGCTACTATGGAATTTATATGAAACACTAACATGTGACGTCACAATCAAATTACCTACTCTTTATAGTTTTATACGGGCTTTAAAATAGAAATTGTGTCTAAAAATAACTGCTGTTTACGTTTCTCTATTAATCTTCTGGTGCTTTATTTCATGCATGGTGTAAAATAATTAATTTTAAATACAGTCAAATACGCTATTGGCTTATCAATATTCGGGAATCTAAAATAGTAAATACGAACTTTCATTGGGCATATAATAATATAATTTGGCTGTGTATTAATATTTTAGCGCCAATTATTTATATGAGCCTCAAATGTATAGCCGTTTTCTTTTTTAAATGTGGTCTCCTCCTCCTCCTTGCATCGGTTTCCTCATCACTGAGGGTCGTGGTCACTTCTAGGTAACTTCTAGCTTCTCTTGGACAATTTGCCGCCACTTCTTTCTGTCTGTCGCCGAGGTTACATCAAGGGCTGAGCGAATTCGGTCTGTCCACCGCATTGGGCTCCTGATCTCGGCTTTTCGCCTTCAGTTTTACCAGTGATTACCAGCTTTTCCAGGTTATCACTGTCTTTCCTGGCAATGTAGCCAAAATTCATAAAAATACAACTCATATTGATTAATTTAAAGCTCCGTTTTTGTTGCCAATTTATTAATTTTAGTACCCATGGACAAAATGGTTACTGGGTGGGACCCACGGAACACCATAGACGGTGCAGGCCGGGGTTCAGGCAGACCGAAAAGGAGATGGCGGGACGACTTGGACGCATTCTACCCCAAATGGTGGGAAAATGCCAATGACAGGGTCGAATGGAAAAAACTAGGGGAGACCTTTACCCAGCAGTGGGACACCAATGTAGGCTAATAAAAAAGTACCCATTTTCATTTTTTTAAGCTACCCAAATTCGATTAATTAGTTAACCGGTTAAATACGTGCCAATTACAATGGAAAACTATTTATTACGTCCCACGTTTAGGGGGAGGGAGGGGGTCTAGAAAATGTGACATGTTGTGACACGGGGAGTTGCAAACGGGGGGCGGGTTACAAACTTTGTGACGTCACTTTAACTTCACTTGTAGTCGAAAATTGTTTTGATTGTTTGATTCGCGATACAACTAAATAAGCTAGTTTTTGAAACGATATATCGTATCGGTTTCGTGTCATAAAATTTCTTATATTCCTATTATTTAAAATATTTCTATTAACATAACTATAATTCATTCAATTTGCTAATTTCGTTGAAATAAAATTGTCTAATATGTGAAGTCACACGAGGGGGAACGGGATTGCCAAATGTGAAATCACTAAATTCGTGTGATGTAATTTATGGATGACTCCCTAGCTAGGCCAACTCTCAAAAACCAGTGTAAGTGCGCTCTCCGATATATATACCGATATTATAAAAAAAGTAAAAAAAAGTAAAAAGAAAAAGTAGGGGTCGTGTCTTATCAAAAAGTCAAAGAGCTGGCGCGGGATAGGGAAAGCTGGAAGATACTCCACCGACAAGAGAATAACTCTTAAGTTAATGATGATGATGATATCGGATAACGCGCCTTTGTTATGCATCTCGTTGACATATTTTAGACTGGTTCTGTAGCGTTCGACTCGCCGAAACTCAATACCCGTAGAGGGACCCCACACAGCCTCGCAATTTTTCCGTAGTTCATTTTGAATCTTATTGCAAGTTCCATGGAAATTGTAATTCAATAACCGGTTAAATTGACTGAACCGTTTTTTTTAGTAGGTAGCACGTGCGGTTTTACTTACAATAGACAATGAGTAAGCTGCAAGGGCCAGCTTGAAAATTAACGACTATACATAGTATAGCCGTATAGTATACGCGGTCAAAGTAAATAGACATGTCAAAGTAATTATTCTTTTTTTTGCAGGTAGTAGCACGTGCGGTTTTACTTACAATAGACAAAGAGTTAACCGAAAGGGCCAGACTGAAAACTAACGACTATAATAAAATCATATTTTAAACACACTTAATACATAGTTACGGTATACGGCAAATACAGGTATTTAAGGTAAATATTTGGTGGGTTTTTACTAACTACCCATCTAATTGCGGTCAACTACTGCTTAGAAAGCGTCGTTTCACGCTGGGTTCAACTCTCCCATTAAAATAAGTGACAGGACTGGAATAGAATCCACAGGTCCGCCTTTTGGAGTCCTGAATCCCCGTACACGCCAAATTACGTGTTTACGCGGTACTTACGTCCTTTTATGAAGAGTTTTTTTAATGAAAACTCAAAAAAGACCCGACCGATCATTTTTAAAGTATTTTTTTCTCAAAGTGTTTTCTAGGGTCTATTTTCCCGATATTTTTTCATATTTTATTAAACTTTGTTCCAAAAGTTATAGAGGGATGAACATTATTTTGGCCTTTGGAAACGGTTTTTTCCCAAAAGTATTAAATTTATCGAAAAAAGTGCATAATAACATTGAAGTTATTTTTAAAGACCAATTTAATGATGTGCCACACGTTGGAGGTTTCAGATTTTTTTATTGTGACACTTAGTTACATGTATGGAACGCCCCTCTTAAAATATATTTTTTACTAATTGGACTACTAAATCCAGTACAAAATACACCTTTATTTCAGATTTCTATACCCTGTCAGCAGTGTCAGCACTCTATATAGTTTATACCCACCAAATTGGGTATAAACGAGTAAATACTGGTAAATTGAGTAAATACTGAGTATTTACTCGGTATTTACTCTTGAGTATTTACTCACTACCCATCTCTACACTGCACCGCTGCGTCAACAAAGGGCGTAATCAACCTCAGTCTTTCCAACCAAAATGTTACACTTTCATAAAAAAATCCTGCCTCTTGCTAACGCCCCGACTGAAAAAAGAGCTCTCTCCCTGGGAGCCTAGCCAAGATGACGTTCGTACATCGACAAAGGCCAAACGAAAACAAAAATTTATCAGGATAACAGATGCTACGAAAATTCACGTGACTATTTCCATAGGTATATAATTTAAGTTTCGATTGGTTTTCTTTCAATGATTGTCATCTTCGCTAGGCCCCTGTTCAGTTTTTTATTCTAGATACATTGTCAGCATTTTTCAAGAAAGACGCGTATAAGTTGTTGAAGTCGCTAGTAAATAATTAGTGCATTTCTTTGCGGATAACGAACGAGGTATGCCAACTTGAGAGGATAGATGAAGATCGGAATGTGAAAAGAGCGTATAGGTACATGGGCCGCCTATAGCAGCCGCAGGCCGCAGGTGTCAGGTAGTCAGGTATCGCTGGGGCGACATGAATGGCATGATGGAGGCGGATCTGCGCGAACTCCGAGACAACAATTTGGCGAGAAGTAGAACAGGATCGAAAAAGTGGCGCTGTCTTGTGTCGGAGGCCAAAATCCAATTTTGGGTCACTGTCAACGGAGTAAAAATGGTTCAATATATTTTTTACTTACTCGTAGACTCGATAAGGTACATTACTATTAATCTACATCCTTGAAATATTGATCAGGATTCCTCATTTATTATTCCCCGTTCAAAATAATCACAGCTTTGATTCCATAGATGCTTGTATGTTATGCTAATAGCCCGACGCTGATTCAAAATTAAATTTCAATTCCCATTTAACCACCTAGTTTGATTGCCACCATAAACAAACCCGACAAATCTCGATCTTATTCCGTCTTGTTAATCAAAAAACGACATAAAAAGCATTGAAAGACTTATAAAGATATGCCATTTTGTAGTAAGATATTATTTGCCCCTAGCAATACATTAATAACAATAAAATATTGCTTCAAATTTATAGAGACACACGGCAAAACAGAATTGATTCAACACTAAAGTTATTATCAGTATTCTATCCACTACTACATCACACAAAAGGATCCTAACCGACATGATTTCTGCAGCAATTTCTGTCATTGTTAAAATACTACGATTTCTATTGCAAATCACGCAACTGCTATTTTAAACCTTAATGAATTAAGTCAGAATAGAGTTTTGTAAGTCTTATTGGGTGAGATGGGACTGATGGGAGTTTGCACGATTATAAAGCGTATTAAAATAATTTAAATTTAAACGCGTAGGATACGTCTTTATTTGCGGATATTTATGGCGGGGCATAAAGTGCGGGACACGGGACGCGGATAAAGGTTCGGCAGAATGCCGTGACAGGAACGTGGGTACGGCACTAAAAACTGAATTTGGTAGGGACGGAGTGGTACAAAGTTGGCACTGGCAGTAATAATGCATTTGTATCCCTTTAACTTCCATACTTGACGTAGCACTTGGCATGAAAACTTAGCGTAGTCAGACTCTATTGATCTATAATACCGCTGTCCACAATAAGTTCAATGTCTCGGCTTTATGTTGCTCATTATGCGAGCGACGTATCTACCTACTCTTATTCATCATCTTCTTCTTTTATTTAAATGGCGGTAAACTTTTTTTTATTTAAGTACCATAAGACTTGAAACCTCGAATTAATTTTTCTAGGTACTTGTACAACGACTTACGGGGATAAATATCTGCACGACTTTATCGAGTTTATCGACAATTTTCCCCACACTAGATCCACTCCGGCGCAGCTCATAAAACCTTATGATAAGTGCCATTACCATCACAAAGGAGGCGTGTAATTTTTTGTCAAATAAATACTAATAAAAAATTTATGTTTATTAAATATAATTTTGAATACTTGGCATATGGAGCTTGTCAAAAGGAACCGTTTATTGTTTTTTCTTGATTTAAATTTAAGTGGTTGTTACGTATATAATAATTGGATTTGTCTATGTGATATGAAATATTGTGAAGTTTATATTATGTTGTAATAAAACTTCGATCTTCGATTAATTTTGTGATTAATTTATGCGCATATAAATATTCGTTACCGTTAACCGATGGTGATACAAACTACATATATTTATTTTTATTTATTTATTTCAACAGGTTTCACTGGTCGTGGTCGCGGCTAACGTCTCAGCAAAATGTCAAAACAGAGATTTGTATGAATACCCGACAAAAAGTGCATGAATAAGTTAGGGATACACATCACATTTTTAAACCACCCACTAAATACACATAAATGTTAATTATTGTCAATAATACGACACGCAACACTTACAACATCCACGCACACATCCGAAGATCCCTTTTGGCTTTAACTTCTGGATCACCGGTCCCCAACTTGCCGATATATTAAATCCATATTCCCTATTAAAATTTTTGGGGTGTTTTTTGATTTCAATCGCCTCTCGCACAGCTGGAGGATAATATGGAGACAACTTTTGGTTTAAGAAGCTCAATCTAGTGATTTGCGCCAGATGTAAGAAGAATGTACGGCGATCGCGGATTTGTGTACTTGGCGATATGTGCTCTTTCCCCCTCTCTTGCACGCTCCGTTTGTTTGACCAATCTACACACTTCCGCAACTACATTTTATGTTGTAAACGCCCGGATTTTGGTACGGAATGACATCTTTTGGACTGCGTAAAAGGACTATAGTTACCTGATTTTACGTTACTTATTTTCTCCAAACTGAAAACAGTTTGTTGGCGAATAGTGCGCTCTGAAATTATTATATGTAGGTATGTAGATACTTTCATTCCATGTACTACAGAATAGAGTAGATACAGAACAAACTGTATATTATTATACATACTTAGGTTAAATTTAATCTATTTGTTGTTTTTGCAATCACATTTCTTTGTTTTGACAAAGTTTTTAGAGACGACGTTAAATTACTTTTTTCTAGTTAGGTGCTAAACTACTTAATTGTATTTTAATCACTAGTCAAATTCAAAGCGTCTATAAGCTGCAGTAACCGAGTACATGTGTCTTAATGTAAAAACCCGGTTTTAATTAGTTCCATTTAACCCTTTAAAAGAGCAAAACAAAGACAAGCATGGTAATACACCAATTTAATCAAAAACATTATAGTTTTATGAACAATAATAATGTCCAATTAACTCGAAAACTAGTAAATTACGCAACATTAACTCGATATGGCTGATCGACAGCTTTTCGAAAATAGCCCTTATATACACGGATTAAGATCTCTGTCAATCATCTTTCAGGGTTGGCCCACTTAATTCCTGATTATTTGAAACGCTAGCGATTCACAAAGGTTGTCGACCACTTGATAGCCAAACTAGTACCAGTTTAATTCTGTCCTCTATATTCCCATCATCATCAGTCTATACTAGTATACACCGCCGCCTTCTAGGCCATCCTTCATGCATCACAACAGAACTAGGGTTAGGTACTGTATGAAAAAAAAAATCCTGACAAAAGATATGCTGTAGATACACCATAATCTCCTCTTTTCTCAGCCCAAATCCAAACTTTTAGCTAACTTCTAGTGTTTAGTGGAGGACCCTGACACTCACCAAGTCCTCCGCAATCCTGACAAAGGACCAAAAATCCTGACATGTCGAGGGAAATCCTGACATATGGCAACCCTAATCACGACAGGCAGTGGGCTATAGTCCTCATGCGGGATAGGTATTCTGTACAGTCGCAAAAATATCACGATCTTATTTGTAGAACCATAAGAGCGAGCCATATATTTGTACCATCGCGTCTTGATAACGCATGTATGTCAAATGGGTCGTTCGAGCGCTTTAACATATTTTATTTTAAATACATTTTGACGAATTGGTCAAAGTTTTTAAATGTATTTTTAGTTTTTAGTAAGTATTTAGAAGTTTTGTAATATAAAAATCAAAAATGTTCACCAGTGTGATTGTATCCAACTGAATAATGATCACAAACGTAAGATGTAAGAGTCAAATTATGCTAGAATCCGTGTAATTTTTATAGAAATTTGACATGAATGATGACATTGCCACACTTTATCATCGCAAATGCCATGCAGAGTTAGCTTGGTCCGACTAGGAGCAACCTTAAAGGACCATTCTTTGTGAATAGATCAGGTGATATAAATTTCGAACGCACTATACTTTGATTAGTATAACGAGCCAGCAGACTGTTTGATGACCGAATTAACATTTATAGAAATTAATCGATTCCGTATATCGATTATAATATTCGATGAATCGAGCAGTAAATGTCTCGTTAACTAATGGGAACATATGGGCGAAGCATGGGAAACAGTAACTAAAGGTTTCCTGTTTATTTTGGATTAGTTATTATGGAAATTTACAATAGTTGTATAAAATGAGAGTCAGTTTTAAAAAATGAGGATTGACGCGGCCTTTGATTTCGTCGATGGTCGATCTCAATCAAGGATAATCGCTTCGGTTCATTCATAAATTGTTTAGGTAAAAATAATGGAGCCGACATCTAATTCGCATTTCTTTAATGAAAATAAGTGAGATAAGTTCTCTGATTATTCTCCATTCATATACGGCAGATGCTTTCTTTGTAAATAGTGGTTCTTGAGTTAGATCACCGAGCAGAAAAAAAGTTGACTGTATAGGTAAGTGATTAACTTCTGAAATAACAGAAAATATTGGCTTCAGATTCTCCTCTGCATAGACATTTTTGTTTTACTTTTACAAATGAATTTTGACGGAGGATCTAGCGTGACTTTGTGGATGGCATTATCATTCATGCCAGCGATAAACTTCGTGGTTTGTAAGCGCGTTGTAGGTATACCTGTTATGATTGCTTCGGTCGCTTTATAATAAGCGACACAAATAAGTATTGCATGCATTGCAGGAAAAAAAAAGATCTTTATTTCTGGCAACTAGTGCCCCTTAAATACCTTAAAACTACTTATAGCATATATATACATATTTTACATTTATTAAAAAATATATTGTACTATTGTGTTGTTGTTGTATACATAAACGCAATATTTCACCGACAAAATAGCAATTTCCTTGTTTTCCACGGCTTCTAAGCAATAGCGACTTAGCGACGTTACATGCTGACGTCACGATGTAATGCCAATTTGTTAGAAGCGTTTCGTCAGTAAAGTGCGGGTGCCAGACTTTGACCATCATTTGTGACTTTTGTATTGCTTTAAGACAATGGGTTCCATACAGATATTTGATTCTCAAAACAAACCTGATCGACTGATACCATTAATAAAAATTTGTGGAAAACCCTTGCAACAAAGAGTTTCCCTTCATTAGACTAGTAATAAAACCGTTTACAACTGCCCATAAACCGACGGTAATGCAAAATAAGGATACCAGTGATTAATCCGAACATCATGCGGGTGTCGGAGCTTTGAAGTAACGCTGCGAGTAGGTACGCAATTTGCAAATAATAAGGAAACGTGGTAGCTTCAATGTGGGCTTGTGGGCTATCCTGTTTTTACGGTACTGTACTAGGTAATGTGCCAAGACAGTAAGGGTCATATACAGCAATTAGGTTCAGATCTTTATATCTTTATAGAATGTCCATCTTCACCACTTAGATGGTTTGCAGTGTTTCTCCAGAAACTTCCTGCCTCGCACAGCTAAATTGTTTAATGAATTGCTGCCTGCGGTATTTCCGGACCGATACGATCTTCGAACCTTCAAGAAAAGAGCATAGAGTCCCATCTTATAGCACGCACGTACAACCCCTCTGGTGTTGCGGGTGTTAAAGAAAGGCAGCTGTTATATCTAATTTTAAAATAAGGTATTAGTTTGGTATAATTCACAGGTGCCTATAATAATCAGCCTAGGTGAGTTTAGTTTATAAACTTAATGCAGAAAGAAATGCATAGTGTAACAAGTAAATTAGCGAAAGGTGCAGAGCCTAACCTTCTAACACAGGGTCGGCAATGTTTAATAAGAGTTAATAATTATCAGGTTTGGCTTAAAAACAGTTGAGGTTAGGGTCGCCATACGCAGGAATGTCAGGATGTCCCCTGACATGTCAGGATTTTTGGTCCCTCGTCAGGATTGCGGGGGGACTTGGTGAGTGTCAGGGTTTTTTCAGAAAGCTGAAGAAGCTTGCCAAAAGTTTGGAATTAGGCAGAGAAAAAACAAAGGTAGCTACAGTATTTAGTGGCGATTTAAAGGACCAGTGGCCCACAAAGATTTTTAAATAAGGGATTTAATGGGGGCTTTTATACTTTATCGTGGTAATCTTAGGTAAATTGTTGAAAAATGTATCGTCCAGGAAAAGTGAGGATATTTATTTATATGATAACCCTATTCGAGTTCAGCTGGGGTAAGAGGAACAACGGAGTTGGTTTTATTCATAGGTGCATATGGTTCATAACTTGATTGTCATTAAAATAAATTCCCATTAAACATAGAGATAGTAGTAAAATATGGATCCGAATGCTGGGCCACGCGAAAATCAGATGAACAAAAACTCCACGTCACAGAAATGAAGATGCTGCGGTGGTCTGGTGGTGTAAGTTTGAAAGATAGAGTCAGAAACGAATACATAAGGGGAACATTTAAAGTTGCGTGTATTACTGACAAGCTTCAAGAAAATCGCTTACGGTGGTACGGTCACGTCATGAGGCGAAACAAAGAGCATATGACAAGAGCCGTAATGGAAATTGAACAACCTAAGAATGGCCCAGGACGCCGACCGACTACCTGGATGGGGATCATTTCCAAAGACATGAAGACGACGGATTTAAAACCAGAAATGACACAAAAACGCCCAGAGTGGCGTTTACGGACTAGGAGGGCCGACCCCAAGAGACATGGGAAATAGGCTCAGGAGAAGAAGATAGAGATAGTAGTAAAAAACTTTTTTAATATAGCCACACTAAAAAAAAATCAAAAACGATATTAATGTCTAAAACTCTTAATACATCCCTTATTAGACAACGGTAAATTTAACTCTACATTACATAAAGTAGGTAATCATAATCTCTATACCGGCTGTAAAAAAATAATTTAATGCAAAGAAAAATTGCACTTACACTACCCATACACTATCCTCTTTACACCCAAACGAACATAACATGCCTCTCTTTCTAATGTCTATACGCTGTTTTAAAATCACTTTTGAAGTTTAGTTGCTAGGTAAACTTAACTATTTTACTTTATAATTTTGAACTATATGTATAACTATTTTAAGTTGATTTTTGTTTGTAGGTTTAGACACAATTGGAACTTAATCGATGGCGGCAACTTTGAAGCATTTATTTTTACATCCAATTCGCGTAAAGGTGTTATATTAATAAAGGTAATCGCGTACTTTCCCATGCTAAATCAAAAGGTCGTATCTTCATACGAATCACATAGTAACATAAGACGTTTTAGGCGGCTGCATTTCACCATGCCGCTTGCGCTTTGGCAGTTTACTATAAGCGTAGAGTCACTTCTTGTCCAGCCTAGGCTGATCCTCGTTAACGTATATTCATTAAGGATCTCAAGGCCACTATATACTGGATGTTAATGTGTGTTATATGTGATGAGATGGGAGTAACTGCGCCTGAGGATGTAACGTACGCATAGTAATTGTGCAGTAAAGTACAATGTTGCTTGGTGAGATATTTTGCAAGGGGTACTGTAAAGGGACTTCATTAGTATTGGCGGTATTTATTAAATTATCGTGGAAAGTATGTTTTAAGGCCGTTCCATCGGTTTTCCGCGGTCACTGTCACATTTCGCAAGAAAGAACAAGAAAGATCATACGCGCCAAGTGTCAATTTTGATCGAATTTTGTCGATTTTTATTTATTTTAAAATACGGTACCTTACAATATCGAAATTAGAAAGCTATGAAATTACTATTTAAGTTAAGATTGTTTTTTCTTCTTATTTTGTTTATAGTATCACATAATAAATAACCGAGTAAAGTAGGATTAAAAGTCCGAGTTAGACGTTACTTTGGGAATTAATTGTATCGAGCGAGATGTCATAATTCGTGTATCGGAAGCTATATTATTAAAGATAATATAGTCAAGAACTACATATATTTTGCCGTGCGGCCATATTATAAGTATACTTACTAAAATAATCATAATTATAAATTCTAGGAGCGGTAAATAGTACATGAAAATGGATTATCTATTTCACAATTTTCTTCAAGGTACAGTCAACTATAGGTACAGTCAGCAAAACTATTCAGTCAGCACCCCTGCATGTATATTTAAATTTGTGTGCAGGACTGCTAAGCTAATAGTGTTACTGGCTGTAGGTACATACCTACATACATACATACATGGCTGTGACTGGAAAATAAATACCTAGTTTTGGAGTTAGACCAAGCTAAGTTGGCAGCGATTTTGATAGCCCAGATGGCGTAAGTGATATTTTAAACGTCAAACTTCTATGAGATTATGACGTATAACACTTGAACCGTCTGGGCTATGAAAATTACTGCCAACTTAGTTTGTTCTAACTCTATCATTCCGTTACAAACCAAAACTAACTCTCATTTTCCTTGTGTTTTTTCCTGTGTCATTTTCCTAAAGGTTAGCTGGAAGAGATCTCTATTAGGGATAAGTTCGCCTAAGTATTATAATACTTAACTACAGCTTTTACCCTGTTATATCTATTAGTGTAAACTTGTTGATGTGCAATAAAGTGACATACATACATACATACATACATAAATTACAAAAACAGGTACGCCAACTTCGTTTACGATCATTTTTATACGTGTTGTTTTTGTCAGCTAATTTTCGAAGCTTATAAAAGTCACAATTTTATATCTATTTCGACATAAAATCGATGTTCGTCATTCGATTGTGATTAATCGAAAAACACTTTAAACTCGCTCACTACACGAATATATTCTTGTATCGATAAGACTAAGAGACATCGAGACGAAAATACTGGCCGATAATAGTAACTCATTCGCAGAAAAAAAAGGAAAATAATAAAATGCATCATTGTAAACTAAACCATAAAACTGTCGTGTTAAGGTTTAAATTTGTTTAGAGTTAAGTATAAGAAATGCAAGTAATTTTTTGGCGATGTTGATTAAAGCATTAGCAGGCACGCGCCAGATAGTACAAACAAATGTCGTACATTAGAAGAGATTAGATCGATGTTAACTAAGAGGACCAGTCTTAAATCTAAAAACACGTGTCTGAATAATTATGTAGGTATCAGGAATTAATCGACTGTAGTTCTGTAGAAAAGTTTGTAAGCTAATTCTGATTCGTGCCGGCATTTGTGCTGTTTTCAAAATTAAAAGGGTACTTATTGTCGACCGGTCTGGCCTAGTGGGTAGTGACCCTGCCTGTGAAGCCGATGGTCCTGGGTTCGAATCCCGGTAAGGGCATTTATTTGTGTGATGAGCACAGATATTTGTTCCTGAGTCTTGGGTGTTTTCTATGTATTTATGTATTTGTATATTATATATATCGTTGTCTAAGTACCCACAACACAAGCCTTCTTGAGCTTACTGTGGGACTTAGTCAATCTGTGTAAGAATGTCCTATATTTATTTATTTATTTATTTATTATTGTCGCTCGACAATACGGCGCTATTTCCTTAAAGCTTCAATTTGAAATCAACCTTATCGACAACCGACAATGTGGTACCTTTTACTTGAAAACGTCACATTTAGTTTCGAACGAAAAAATCGTATTTTCTCTGATAGACTAAGAAGGGAAGGAGACGAGACTGTTGTTTTAAAACATCTGTTGTATAATATACAACAGGGGTTGTAGAAGTTAATTTGCTAAACAATAAGTAGGTATGTTTATCAAAATTGTAAGACACAATTTTAAAGCTATCTATATAGGTATGTATGTTCTATAATATAATGTTATACTTGCATGATTAATGCTTACCTTAATATATCCGCTTCAAAGACAGTTTTTAGATAACCTAGGTAATTATTTTATGCTTGCTACTTACAGTTTTAAGTTTAGTTTGTAGTTTTTAGTATTAAGTACTTATGTTGCTACACCCTTCCAGGGTACATGTTCACAAAAATTGGTGTAAATACTTAATATTTTGTCCATGTGTGCAAATAAATGAAATGAAATGAAATGAAATTTACTGTAAATGCAACAAACGTAAAATAGTTTCTTCACCACAAACAAAACCAAGGCGAAGCTATAGTAACACTGTCGCTCAATTTTGCCTGATTAATTCTAACGATCACAATATACATAGGTTCTTATAAATTGTCATTGATGTAATTTGTACTGTAATCTACTAGTACTAGTATGTACTAGTTACTAGGAGTCGAAGTGGTCGCCATGGTCGAAATCGGCCGGAAGGATCACTGTAATCATATGTTGTGAAATAAATATATCTAATCTAATCTAATCATTTAGAAGTCGTACGCCTTACGCAGCTGCTGAAATTCGGCATCCATCCTGCTATGCTACATGACTGCCATGGCATGCTGTCATTGCCTAAGCTATCAACATGTTCTGTAATAAAAGCAACAAACGCATAATAGTTTCGTCACCACAAAGCAAAACCAACAGCTTTGCTTTGATTCTTGGTAGGCTCTCGAGGCGATAGTTATAGTTGGCCGCTCAATTCCGCCTGATTGCCACGGAAGTCGCGTGCGACGATCGGTCGCAACGCAATGGAGCCCGTAACGAGATTCACGTCGAGCTGCGAAGGTCTGCTCGATGTCTGCATCTGTCTTTGATGTTAGTTTGAGTGGAATTGTTAAACAAAGAAAGAGGCAAACGAGCAGACGAATCGCCTGAGGGCCTACCGCGAACCACGTTTGACGTGTTGCCTCTCTGTCGCACTCGTAAATTCATACGTAAGTGTGACAGGGAGGCCATAATTACCGTCGCTCTAGACATCTGCAACACCGGAGGGGTTACAAATGCGTTGCCAACCTTTTTTTCTACTACGTTGGTGGCAAACAGGCATACGGCCCGCCTGATGTTAAGCAGTCTCCGTAGCCTTTGTACGCCTGCAACTCCAGAGGAGTTACATGCGCGTTGCCGACCCTAACACCCCGCACCCTCGTTGAGCTCAGGCAACCTTACTCACCGGCCGTAACAACACTATGAGGGCCTAGTGTTATTTGACTGCATCCCCAGTTGGGCTCTACTCTGGATCTGGAATGGCATCCGCTGTGCTGTGTGCTGTGTGTGTTTCACCTATGGAAATGCGCTCTTTTCTTGAAGGTATGAAGGTTGTATCAGTCCGGAAATATCGCGGGCGAGAGTTCATTCCATAGTTTAGCTGTGTGAGGTACGTAATAGTTTCTGGAGAAGCACATTTGCACAATTGAGGACTGCCAATCATCTCTAAGTGGTCTAATGTTGTCGCGTAGAGTATTTCTGCAAAAGTCTGAAATGCGTCTTTTTTCTCTGGGGTGGAAAGATCTAATCTGTTGCTTTCGTGAAAACCAATGCATGCGCCAATTATAAAATTATGTCGTCAAAACATAAACTTGAGCTCAAAAATGTTACCCACGGTTCATGAGATAGAGTAAATAGACAAATTGGCGTCTCTTTTAATCTGTTAAGATGGGGGTCTGCTAGCAACTAGATATTTTATTTTGTTGTAGATTTTTTTTTAATAAAATTTGGCTGGTTTGAAGAGCTCATCAGTCTGGGTAGAATAAATACGAAATCTAGTAACTCAATGGTAGATTTTTAGGACATACCGGTGAAATTGTGTAAAGAATAGGGTAGGGTAGAGTTCTATCTAAACCAAATTTAATCGATATTTGAAAAAAAAATCCTCAAATGACCACAGTTTTATGAATAATACTTTTGAAGCGATACTGAACAGCACTGTGTACTTAATAGATTATTTCTCCATAACAAGCATTTCGTAGCTCCGTGGCTCTTGGTAGAGGCAGACCAAACCGCAAGTGTCTTAGGCGAGACAATCACCGCTCGATAAAGAAAACCATCCCAATCTAATTGCGAAGGAAACGGACGGAATTATGAAATTTGATTATTCAATGTTTACACTGTCCGGAATGATTTGCGGTCGTATTATTTTAAAATGATAACTGGTTTGAAATGTTTCATACCACAATTAGGGACCGTATGGGATGTCCCTAGTTCCGTGGTGTTGGATGGGTGCTGACTGGTGTGGGATGGCATGTGTGTAGAGTAGATACAGTCCACTCCACGGAACCCTCGCGAGGGCAGCGGCAGCGGCAGAGGTGGAGCCAGAGATAAGGTACGAAGAAGTTTTTTTGTCAAAAGTATCATTTTTTGATATAAGCTCTTGTTGCTCTACAGTCAGCAACAAAAGCTTATATCAAAAATGATACTTTAAATGTTTCCTTATAACAGGCAATTAATACTCATCGAGACAATTCTATCAAAAATGATGATCGACGGCGCCTTTCAAAGATTGCATATACTGGAAATTTGGACCGATACGACTGTGATCCGGGTGGCCTAGTTGGATATGACGTCTGCTTTAGTCACTTTTTTTCGTAAGGTAAAAGGTCCTTCACAATAGGGCCTGTTAATAGTTATTGCGAGTTCATACATTTGCCACTTAACACAAAAACTGTTTCCAGGTGTTTTCGTTTCGTTTACGTAAAAATACGATCTGTGATTTTAAAGAAAGGCTGTGAACAAATTTTGTTGCAATGGTGTAAGAGAAACCTTCTGTGTAAGCTGAAATCCCCCGTGTATTCCCACATGTGTTGCAGCAGCAACAATCAGTGTTCGTTAAGAACAAGGCCAGACTACCGTGCAGGGCGGGGCGGGCGTAATTACGGAATTTAATATGGCCACTCGGCCTCTGTCCGGCGACTCATCGTACTCATTAACAGTGGACAGTTGCTGACAAAAGCGCTACTGTAAAAAAAAAACACTGGTCATTAAGGGTAACACGAACCCGCCGCCAAAAAGCCGCTCTCATATTATTGAAGTTACGCTCATTTGCAAACATGTTATTAAAATACATGAAATTTGACATGAACATTCAATTAGTAATATAAAGATAAAAATAGCTTATTATTCAAGTAGGCATATTACAAATTACAATGCGCTTATGTACTTCAAATAAATACGCCGGCTCTAACCCCAAACCTCTGCCTCGAGAAGATTTAAATCCCCTCTCAATTGGAGGAGGGTACCTATGTATAGTCTACTTTTCATTGTTAGAAATTGTAATTACAAGATCTGGGGGCACGGCCGTGCCCCCGCCCAGACGAGACAAAGGGCAAAAGGCAGTGCATATCTTTTCTCGGCACGTTTCGCCGTGTTTTCGAACCCTCATAGTTTCGGCTTGGACAATGCTAGAGAGCTGAATTTTTTTGTATACCATGTACTCAGTAGACTTATCAAAAACACCAAGTTTTATTAAGCTACCTATTATACTTAAAATTTTATAGTATCTTAATTTTCACTGTCCGAAACACATGAAATTCGCGTCATAGAAAATACAGACTACTTCCTGAAGTCTTAGAATGGTGAAATTTGGCATGTAGAGATGGTTCGGTATGCAATCACATATGGTGACCAGAAATCTGTGACTTTCGCCCTGCAACCCCTTAAAATGGGGGTACCTAAAAATACCCATAAACCTGGAAACATTGGTTCCTGAAGTCCTAGAATCGTGAAATTTTGTGTGGTAGCAGTGATCGGAATGCTAATAAAAAAACAACGATAAAAAAAGGCAAAAAGTTTTCAAAGTACAGATTTGAACCAGGTTCACAAAAACCAGCCAGGTAGCACCCTCTATATTGGCACTGTTTCTTGCACGAATTAATAAACTAATGAATATGAAATGACAGCTTTTTAGCGGCATACATTAATAGCAACTTTCCATTCCAATAGGGTTTTACCGGTTGACATTTTTAGAATGAATATCAACTGTAGGTAACATATACCACGGTTTAAAATAGAATGTCAAAGTTATGAAACATAGACTGTTCTTTAATTATTTCAAAATAGCTCGCCTAACACTAATCTAATACAGCTACTCAACACTGGATGGCGCCGTAATAAACTTTAAAAAATATATTAAAATCGCTTACTTATCACACGCGAGTGAAGGGCTAAACAAACCGGTATAAGTAAGCTCTCCGATTACGCTTATTTTGTTACGGAGCTTACGGTCAGGTTACACTGGTGGATCCGAGATATCTACACGCCTACGAGTAGCCAGCTGTTGAGAACTCTGTCTGACACACCAGTGACGGCAGTGACGTCCGAAAATAAAAGGTCATATGTGAATGTAAGCTTCCTATCATGATATGACTATTTACCGTTCGCAGTAGCATTTGAGAAGCGTAAGTTATTTGACATTTAGGATATCGAATATTTTAGACAAATATAAAGAATAACGACCTGGTGGCCTAGCGGTAAGAGCGTGCGACTTTCAATCCGGAGGTCGCGGGTTCAAACCCCGGCTCGTACCAATGAGTTTTTCGAAACTTATGTACGAAATTATATTTATCAGTCGCGTTTCCGTGAAAGAAAACATCGTGAGGAAACGGGATTAATCCTAATAATGGCAATCGCTTTCGTAAAAATTTGTGCCTTCGCTTATTACCTATTCTTGGAATTAGTTGCCAAGCGGACCCCAGGCTCCCATTAGCCGTGTCGTGACTAAAAATGCCGGGATAACGCGGTGCCGCGAGATGGTGAACTTTAAACACAAGGGAGGTTCTGTGAGCTGTAGAACCTCGCGAACATAGCCTAAATAAGTCTAGCCTATTAGAAAAAAACATAAAACTGTACTTTTTGTTTTCGGATGTCACAGTGCCATCAAACAGTTCCCAACGATTGGCAACTCGCGCCGTGTAGAGACCGCGTGCCGTGCGCCGTGGTGCGCCGCACCAGAGTAACGCGGCCGTAAGATCCGTAACAATGTATGCATATTCGGAGAGCTCATTTATATACCTGTTTTTTTAACTCTTGACTCGCGTGTGATAAGTGAGCGATTTTAATATTTTTTTATTAAATTCTGCTCACAAAATTTCGCGAAAATAAGTTGAGTAATACCAAAGTATCTATCTTTAGTAATACGTACGACTTATACAGAAGAACAGCCGGAGAGCCGGAACGGCGCGCACTTCGCACTCGCTAAAATCAAATTTTAATTTAAAAAATACATGTCAAACTCTAATCGTCGCACTACAAAGCCGCGGTTTTCCAACAGCACCACGATAACACGTAGGTACGTACCTACACACCAAAGGTATCTAAATCCCTAGGTGAAATTTGGCTACTTATTCTCCATTAAGAATTAAATATCTAAATAGATAAAAATTCTGCATTAGATGTTTGCATGTAGATAGAACACATGTCTCAAAAAGAAAAAAATGCCTAATGATATCGAAACCGCTACTTCTTTAGGCGCTGATCTACAATGACTCCGTGATTTTGTATATTTTCCAAAAATGGAATATGTACTTAGTCGTAAACATGAACACAAAATTCAAAAAAATCGATTGACTGAGCTGAATCGGAGACCTTCAGTAACGCTTACTTCATTAAAAACAATTCCGATTATAGTAATAATGCTTTAAAATTTCTAGAAACTTACAATTTATAATACATAATATTCCTGACTTATAATTTACATAGGCCCTACATATATAGCGCTAGCAATACGTAAGTTTTATAAAAATCTAATGTTAAAATATTTTAAATTATGCCTGTTTACATGATCCTGTATTATCGTAGATTCTATAAACGAATAATTGTCATTTCTAGCTGGTATATCAACTCTTACAAAAATGAATGAAATCCCACCAAAAACATTTCATGTAAAGTGTTGCCAAGACCAGGCACATAAAGCTTTTACACTAAAAAGCTATCAGATCCCGTAGTAGGTACCAAGACTTACTCTGTAAGTCCTAACTTTATAAGCTCTAACTGTATAAAGCCAACATCTTGGTCAAACGTACAGTACGGCTTGGCCGTTTCGTTGCAGTCACATAAACACTCCCTCGGTGGACTTGTTGTACAAAGTAGTAACACAAGTCTTTCAAATTCTGAGTGTCAGGGAAGGGATTGTCCAATTTGTCCATTTGACAGCAACGAAACGGCCAAGCCGTACTGTACGTTTGACCAAGATGTTGACTTTATACAGTTAGAGCTTATAAAGTTAGGACTTACAGAGTAAGTCTTGGTACCTACTACGGGATCTGATAGCTTTTTAGTGTAAAAGCTTTATGCGCCTAGTCTTGGCAACACTTAACATGAAATGTTTTTGGTGGGATTTTTATTAACTTGCAATGTACCTATGTATGTATCTATGTATGTACTTCTTTATGTAACTATGTTTGTACGGGTCAAATCTTGTAAGTTAAATTTGACCCTCTTCCCGACTTCCAATGAAGCTGAAAATTTGCATACACATAATAGTCGGGTGACAATGCAATATTAAAGTACCATCGAGCTGATCTGATGATAGAGACAGGAGGTGGCATAGGAACTCTGTGATACAACAACGAAACCTAATTGTGTTTGGGGTTTGTAGAATTGTCTCGATGAGTATTAGTTGCCTGTGGAAAAAAAAAGTACAGTCAGCGATAAAAGCGTGTACCAAAAATGAAATTTTTGCCAAAAACTTATTTTACATACTAAACTTCTACTCACACTAATGTATTTGTATTACATCAATTTCTCACAAGTCTCACAACGAAAACTACTAATACACATAGGTAGATATGTTCAACTATCTAATATACCTAAGTATGTCATTTCAGAATTGTATGGCGGCGGCTTACGTCTGATTGTTAAACTAATTAGTCATCACAAGCGGTGGTATGTAATTCACACATAATACATAATATGTTATCTGCCTTACTCTTTCGTGCGCACTGATAATGAAAACATAATCCTGAAAATTAGTGTTAGTTATTTTAGAATTACGTCAGCAATTAATGTAAAACATTAGGTTATTTATTTTATTGAGGATGTGATACAAGTTCGTAAATTATTTAAAAAAACTGAAATCGATGTATTTTATACTTTTTCCTGGGGAAGTACTACGAGGTGCAATTTTCTAAGTATCACAATACTTATAGACTACTTAAAACTCTTCAAAGTATGTATTAAAAGTTATCATCCTATACGTATACTTGTGTATTAGCTGTGGCTCGTACTATGGCATAAATACAGGTGCCATCCGTGCCATTAATTACACAAGCATTTTGTAGGCGACTGTACTGGCATACTGCGCGATGTAAATTGAATTAGTGGGCGTGTTCGGGCGGCGATGACCCGTCCGACTGTACCTACATCTGTGCTTACATGACGTGCATTATGAGATTTATGAGGAAACACGTTTCTTACCTACGAGCCTACGATTGCAAAAGTTTCCGAAATCTCCATAATAATTGCGTAACAGTAAGTAGGTACTAATGCACTGTGTAATTAATTCATAAAAGTACACAAAAAAAGTACCACTAGTACTACCAATAAAAAAAAGAGAAGATTCTCGTTTCTCTACCAAATAAACAAATCCTACCTAAAATCGTGACATAATCTGACCTAACCCCAATTACAGGGTACCTAATTGTAACCCCAACCAGGCTAATTATGATAACTACATCGTAATGAGGCAACAACCAACACTTGCGGCTTCAAATCGAGCAAGCCTGAGATTAGTGCTAATGCTACCTTAGTTGACAAGTACTTTTTAGGGTTCCGTACCCAAAGGGTAAAAACGGAATCCTATTACTAAGACTCCACTGTCCGTCCGCCCGTCTGTCCGTCTGTCTGTCACCAGGCCGTATCTCACGAACCGTGATAGCTAGACGGTTGAAATTTTCACAGGTATAATATGTATTTCTGTTGCCGCTGTAACAGCAAATACTAAAAAGTATGGAACCCTCGGTGAGCGAGTCCGACTCGCAATAGGGTATTTGACAACATTAAAAATATATAAAGAATTGCTGTCATCCTGAAAGATAATAAACTAATAAAGTATATTTCACTATATTTGAATGTAAATTATGTTTTTTTTTTTGAAAATAAACGAAAGAAAATTTAATATTTTTTGAAATTTCATCAGGGACGTGAACGCTCTGTGATTGGTCAACGCTCGGATGACGTCACACGCGGGTAAATTCTTGATTGTCTTGAGTGTTTTAGCAGTTTTATTTGTATTTAGTTAATTTTAGTTATTGTTCCACAGTTTTCTGATATATTTTACAGTGAAATAATGAATTCAATGCACATAAACCATAAGATTAACTAAGGTCATTGACTGAGTTTACTTGCGCACACTTACTTGTGTCACGTGATTAGAAAACCCCTTTGCGAAAACAGCGTTTAAGGCGCGTTCAAAATAAATAAACTTTGACATTGTTTTTTTAAATATTTAATACAGGAAATTTCACGGAAATATCAATGTACTGTAATTATTAGGTCATTCATAAACAATCAATTAAAACCATTTTCAAAAATTAGTCAAATAGCCTATTCATGTTGGCTTCTTTTTATGAATATACAATACCTACCTCTATAACTTAGACACATGCTGGCTTCTTTTTATAAAAATATTTATAACAAAGAGATTCAAATAATTGTCATACCTGAATGAATAAGATATTCGAGTTTATTTTGGATAATAGTTGGGAGCTTTTGTGAGTTGGGCTGTTTTAGGATACTTCTAATCAATCTAATAATCATCTATTTCACAGTTTAGGAAGAAGGATTATTTCCAAACCGCCTCCAATTTTAACTACCTATACGACTGTCCAACGTGGTTTGACGTTTGGCGCCACGGCGGTAGAAACAAAGGCGCGCGCCGATGATTGCGCGCCGGTGACTTGCGTTTGCGCATGAAAGCAGGGGCAGGGTTCCGCAGGGTTCCGCAGGTTCGCGTTTCGGGATTGATGTGTGTGGAATGGAACTAATGAGGGATAATGTTGGTGGCATGCGTAGAAAAGGGGTTTTAACCGTAGATAATGGTTTTGTGTTAAAATGGTAAATATAATCAATTGTTTGATAAAGGCAGAAACATTTTTGTTAATCTACATACTTAAATTAAGTATTCGTTACCTAATACATTTAAAAACCGCAATCGCAACGATCTACGAGGGTAGAAAGAGGTTTCTGATTTTTCTTTTATGCACGCAGTCACTCAGCATGTCTACTGGTATCCAATGAACCGTTAATTTACAAAATCGGTCAGTATATATTATGTATAAAGTATGTATCTTAATAATATTTATACAAATACTCTCGATCCCGAAGAATTTCGTACCGCCCCAGTCAATGAGAACCCAGAAAACGATATCCATGATGATGACGAAATACTTTTACACAAAGTACTTAGGTACCTAAATGTCTGCGAGAATTTTATTATAACAATGTTTTTTCGTGATATATTAGATATATAGACAGTACCTCATTAATAGATAAAAATAAATGGAAAATATTTGTAGGTGCCCCCTATTGCACTTGCTTGAAAGATCGAATGAATGGTTCAGCGTGAAAATTCACATTTCCCGCGCAACTCCAAACTTTGTAATACTTATTACGTCGGTGTATCACTAACAAAGTATGTACCTACTAATCTATTTATTGATTCAATAGTCGGTCCCTCTGTCGGCGGTAAACAAATACAACGGTAGTTGACCGAGGCACCGCCTTTGTTGCCTCTAAATAAAATAATGAACTGTATATTTAAACGATGACCATGCATATTTCGAACAATTACTCTCTTATTATTAAGATTTAGAACCAAGATAAGGCAGTAAAATAAGCGATTGTCAACTTTCTGTCCCGGTAATAAAGCGTTAAGGCTTAGTGGTTTTGATATAAGTGGATATTAAAAAGAAGCTATGATAGTTCTGAAATTTTATTGAAAACTGCGGCGGCGTGCTTGGGGTAATTAAGGTTTATCAGGGGCAAAAAATTATGTCTATGGAATTTTAATAGAATAAGGCTGAAAGGAAAATATTGTGAGGAAACCTGCATTGCGAAGAAATTCAAAGCTGTGTGCCCAATCCGCATTGGACCTGCGTATAGATAAATATTATTTTGATACGTTTTTCAATATTTGTTGTACGAAATTGTACGAAATGAAAAGGCGTCGAGAAAACTAAAAGATAATAAATAAGGTCCACCGGGATAACTGCAACTATGGATTATTGCGTTTATTTGAGTTAGTTTTAAACAACGCGAGTTACAATAACTCTTGTCATCTAGTGATAAGAGCCTGATCTACCTGGAAATAAAATGTCGTATTTGAGAAATACGAAATAGGTGCAATAAACCCATAGTTGCATTTATGTATTCCGGTTGACATTACTAAAATGTTAGGAAACTAAAATTAACTGAATATAGATATAATATAAAATGAAAATCCGCAAGTTTGTTTATGCTAATCTACGTAGCTAAATAAATATTTCTGGCGAACATATTCTGGCCTGGAGAACAATTGCAAATCAAATTTAAAAGTCTTTTTCCTAGATTAATAATTGACCCTGTGAGTCCAAAACAAACTGCCCCGGGACCTCGGCCATAAATTCAGGGGTCCTTTGTAATGAGCGGATTACCATACAAATAGGATCAGGCCGGTGATTGGGCGCGGCGCCCCGCTGGGGCACTTTGAACGCGCCGCCGTTTCGCGGGTTCGGTTTTTGAAATGTGAATGGGTTCGTGTGATAAAGGTTTTGTTTTAATTTTGAGATAATTTTCTTATAATGTACGTGAATGTATACATAAAGTGGAACTCCAATAAAAATGGCAAATAATGTAAAGAATCCAATTTACTTCGTGATCTCGCAACCTTTTAGAAAAATCGTGATCTTATTAATGGTTTATACCCTTAAATTTATCTTTTATTTTCATCAATTTCTAGTTAAATATATGATAATATTTTATTACTTAATATGTCTGTGAAAAGAATCTTCGTAAAAATGATAGGTTAGGTATATATCAAATGCTAACAAAATCTGTTACCTAGAAGTATTTAATTTTATTTACATTATTTGCCATTTATATTGAAATACACTTTATATGTAGAGAAAGATTGAAAATCCAATTAAATGTGCCACAAGTCGGCCTCAGGCGTAATATGTGTAAAACAAATTTAATTCACGATACTTATTAATTAAATCATTCGAATTTCGAATTGAAAGTTTGCTAGAGTCCGACCAAGCTAACTCTCCATGGCATTTGCAATGACAAAGTGTGGTAATGTCAAATGTCTATGAAAATATGATGTTTATAATGATACTCCCTCCCTCACTAGGTATGTTCTGTTCCTGTCGGTGCAACTGCAAAGTTAGCTTAGACGGTTCTAATTAAATTTCATTGTCTCAACATTGATGTTTCTCCCTACTCACTCAATGTTACAAACTAACATTTACTGCCGCCCCACACTAGCGTCTCCCAAACGTCGGCGTCTAGTCAACTCTATGGCTGCTGCTCGACGCAACGTTGGCGCAACCACTTTACTGCGCAGCAACGCCATTTTCCATAGCGCTGACTATACATACGCCGATGCTCCAAAGACGCTAGTGTGGGGTGGCCCTTAATTATGTGTAAATTTACAAATACGTAGCTTCAGAATAACTGCACTAAACATAGCAAAGTAGAAAGGTAGAGAAATCCGCGTGAGCAGCAACAACGTCCCGAAAAAACTCATTAAACTAAACTTATTTAGTCAGTAATCAGTCATGTATTGCTCATATATTAGGCACATACGGTGAATAATGAACAGCTATGAAGCCTGTAAGGGCACTGCAAATTACAAAATTCTTCTACGATAACACCATGAAATAGGAGGAGAGGAATATAATCTAGAAAGATTCCATTAATTACAGAATCCAAAACATCCATAATTTTGTAATTATGGAATAATATTATCCGACGAGACATGCACCCATACATATTGCGCGTGCGTCGGCGTCCATTGAGATAAAACTGCATTCTGCACTTACTCAAATAGACTTGACTATTTCAACAGCAACGCTAACTAGTTAGCTTAGGGTTGTCGCATTGATGGGAAAAATTGTGTATCCACATTTGACAAAGATATTGTGGAACAGGGGGCCTGTCAGGATGACAACCGGACATTGACAAACGCCAAACATAAAAAAAATGGAGGTCACGTGATAATTTATTTCCATACATTATTATTGTGATTTATTCGTATTGAATTTTATTTATGCCTATTACTTAAGTCCCCGGCAAGCTCGGCCGAATTTCACCTTCTCATACAAACTCTCATTTTAAAACTACGTGTTGGATTGTAATAAAACTTTGCACATACGATGATGAGGTATATCTAGGTCTGTAATAAGTTTATATAGCTCTAGTATATAAAACAAACGAAATGGAACAAAAACAAGTTTTGAATGAAAAATTTAAATTCGCTGTATTTTCTGACCCTATTATGTACGGTAGATGCACAGTTCATTAAACAGCAGTTCTGAATAGCGATGAAATTGTTTTTGAATAAATTATAGAATTAAATTATTTAATGAATTCGTTAAGATTTTAGTCAAATAATTTAAATTATAATTATATTTATTCAAAGTTAAGATGGCGTAACACTTCGTAGTTTCACATAAATCTGGGCCTAGATTTATAAGTTACATGTAAAATAACTGAAATAGCTTTTCCTTAGGACACAGTGCAGCTGACAACCCTTCAAAATAAATCAAAAGTGATAATATACTGTAGCCGCCGAGTGAGACGATGTTTTGAGATTATAAATTCTAGTTAGGTCTAGTAACTAGTAAGTTAGTAAATATTATTTATGCTTGCTCCCAGCCGGTCGTTGACAATCACAAAATCGTTAGTAGCCTTAGTTTAGGGCTACCCCACACTAGCGTCTTTTCAGCGTCAGCGCTATGAAAAATGGCGTCGCTGCGCAGTTGCGCCAACGTTGCGTTGGGCAGCAGCCATAGAGATGACTAGACGCCGACGCTCGGAAGACGCTAGTGTGGAGTGCCTCTTAAGGTACTTACAACATAGGGCCCGGCCCCACTGGTGCGTTGCGTTGCGTCGCGTTGTTTACTTAGTCGCCAGCGACGTCGTAGCGTCGACACAGCGTCGACACTGCGACATTTTGCATGTATTTTATGACATGCCTAATAAAATGCGTTGCGACAACGCGACAGAACGCAACGCGCCATTTGGGGGTCCTTCTCATAATGTAGTTTTACAGAGCTTGGGCCAAAGTTGCAAGTACTGAGTGTATATATATATATATATTTCCAATTTGCTATATGGGGGGTTTCGGAGGCGAGAAAACGATCTAGCTATGTCTTATCTCTGGGAAAACGCGCATTTATGAGTATGGCTCGGTCTCCCAGATATTTAATTTATAATAAGCGAAGGTATCATACTGTTAATAATTTGCTTGCATATATTATATGCGAAGGAGATAATACAAACATGATCAACAAATTAACACTTAATCTTCAATGGAATACTATTAATGTACAAGACATCTGCTCAGCTCCATCCTGGACCCAATTCTCTTATAAAACATAAAACTGAAACATTAATTTATTTACTTATTCTCATTAACTTGTCTCATAATAAACGTCGCCCGACATGCGGCATTACCATAAAATATCCCCTTAAAAACTCTCGACAAGTATTTTTCCCCGTTCCGTAAATTGCATCTATGAAAATACTCTGATCCGGTATCAATAAACGCAATTACGGCTCATTAAAACAAATCGATTGTGTTAAAAAATCGCGCGTATAGAGTAATTGAAGTACGTGTAGGGAGGCGGAGCTTACGCCTTGGAGGCGTAGGGAGGGCCGCGCGCCGCGATGGTCGGAGGGCCGGAGGCCAGTTGCTCGGCACTCGGCGGACTCGGCGCGCGTCGCGCGAATATTCGCACACGGAACAGTGATTGCAAAATACTTGTGCGGAACCGGATTTTTGAGTGACGGTGGACATGTGACCGTAATGGATTTGGAAACTGTAACAGTGCCTTATTTGAACAAACCAAGAAGACAAATCTTGTTTTGATGTTTTTTATGTATTTATATTTTAAAAAAAAAACGACTTAATTGATTAAAACCATAGTACAATTGTGATAAAACCCGTCCGAAACAAACTCGCAATGTCCGGAAATTAAAATGCAAAAACAAATGACAGCCGGTCGGTTTGAACAATTCGAACGCAAACGGTCGACTCCCGAATTCAAAAATGGATCTGACGACGAGGCGAGGGGAGGAGGAGGCGGGGGGAGGGCGAGAGTGTGAGATCACAAAGCCCGAGGTGAAGAAGACTAGCTCGTTCAGCATCAGGAACCTGATGGGGGATTCCGACGGCGCGAGCAACAGCGAAGGTAAGTGGTTCCGCGGAAAAAAATTTGTAGAGATCTACTAACTCCGCACTTTAGTGTGTTGTGGTGTTGTACATTTGGGATACTAAAAGAATTAGCTAGTGAAAACACAAAATAGATAATACTAAAGGGGCCCACTAACTATCACTCCGCCAGACGATATCGGCTTGTCAGTTAGAACAAAAATTTGACAGTTCCGAACAACTGACAGGCCGATATCGCATCGTCCGGCGGACAGATAGTCAGTGGGCCCCTTTATAGTCCTTCGATCTTAGTTAGTGCATTACATTTACGTATGATTCGACGATTAGAAGTAAGCTATTAGGATGTAAATCCAAATTTGTATTTTTTATTTAATTCTCAAACCATTTATTTAATGATAATAAATATCGAACAAACCATTATTATGAGCGTTTTACGTTTTGTTATCTGTCAAAAGCTACTTAAACACGCTCCAAGGTCAAATTCTCCTCACGTGTGAAAGTCAAAAACCGACATTGGCAAATTCACCCCGTGCAAAATTGCGGGGAGTAAAAGCCAGATAGGATAAAAAAAAAAAAAAAAAAAAAAGGTCAAATTACTTTCCTCACTAGTGGATAAAATGCTTTCCGAGGTAGTGAGGGGAAAAATATTTATTTTGCCGGCGGAGAGTTGAAAATTATGCAACTGATACATATTGCGAGTAATCGATCAAAAAGTAGATATGCTACTCACGTCAAAGATAACGTATAGGTACGTATAGTATTTCTAACAAAGTAGAATAAAAAAAACCGGTCAAGTGCGAGTCGGACTCGCGCACGAAGGGTTACGTACCATTACGCAAAAAACGGCAAAAAAATCACGTTTGTTGTGTGGGAGCCCCACTTTAATATTTATTTTATACCGTTTTTAGTATTTGTTGTTATAGCGGCAATAGAAATACATCATCTGTGAAAATTTCAACTGTCTAGTTATCACGGTGCATGAGATACAGCCTGGTGACAGACAGACAGACAGACAGGCAGACAGACAGACGGACAGAGGAGTCTTAGTAATAGGGTCCCGTTTTACCCTTTGGGTACGGAACCCTAAAAATATTAAAATCTGCTTGCTGTCTGTTGATATAAACTGTGTGTGATTTAGACTTTATTCTCAAAGATTTCGAAAAGCGTTATGGTACGCCGAATAGCCCGGTCTAATTCCAAAAATGTATGTTGTCATTAACATTATGTTATGGAACTCTACAAACCTCAACGATAGTTGCATGCGATTTGCGATACATTTCCGGCTACTAAGGTGCAACTAATTCCACCGATCGATCAAATGTCGCAATGTATCAAAAATCGCATACGATATCGGTGGGGTCTTTAGAGGACCTATGATTCATGTTCGTTTTTAGGTTTCCGTACCCAAAGGGTAAAAACGGGACAGGCTGTATCTCATGAACCGTGATAGCTATTAGACAGTTGAAATTTTCACAAGATAATGTATTTTCTGTTGCCGCTATAACAACAAATACTAAAAAGTACGGAACCCTCGGTGGGCGCATCCGACTCGCACTTGTCCGGTTTTTTAAAGAAATTTCGATTTTCGTTTTTGACGGTAGAGCCTTAAGGGGCCCACTGACTATCAGTTCGCCGGGCGATATCGGCCGGTCAGTTGTTCGGAACTGTCAAATTTTTGTTTTAACTGACAGGCAGACTGATGGTTAGATAGTAAGTGGGCCCCTTTAGATCTTTCTAGAATTTAATTTAAAGGCGAATAATGTTCGAGTTACAACTAGTATCTCGAAAATCATGATGACATCATCATCATCATCACCTATAACAATAATTTTATAGTGATTTTAATGACTTACCTAACGACTCTTACAAAGTAACAACAGTTTCCTTGCATGCAGCCATGACACCTGACAGCTCATAAATGAGTTTATGATTGCAATTACGGGCAATATAGCAGAAAGGTTTTGTAGGTCAAATCGTTTTAATTTATTATGCTTGTTGCTAAGTATGTTAGCTAATTATTGTTTTTATGTAAAGTAATTGGTAGTTAGTTTTATAATAAATTTACACGTGTATCAAAATAATCTGTAAATGCAAATTCGATAAAGAAGTTGACTAGCTCCCGCCTCTATAAATTTGTAATATAAACTTAATTAAGCTTTTAGAGAAAATAAAATACGCAAGTAAGAATTAGGTACCTACGAAAAATATCCCTTAGCTGATGCAACTGCTACTTAGGTACCTAATAATAGTAGATTGTAAAACAATAATCATCATCATGTCAGCCGATAGACGTCCACTACTGGACAGCATAGACCTCCCCCAATTGTAAGACAATAGCATAAAACAAACCCTTTTAATACCTAAGATAAAACCGATATAAGCAAAGGGTATTTATTTATTTATTTTTTATTCAGAAAAACAGAGGTACCTAAAATGAACACCATAATGATTTTTCAGGGCATTCCATTTTTTGTGTAGAGTATACAAAAATGTTGACGGAATGGCTTGTACCTATAAGTATATTATGAGTACGGTGAGTACTTACTCTACTCATAACGATGTGACACGGACACAATATAGGCTAGGTATAAAAAACAGCTCCACTTGCTAGACAAAATTATCTGAACATATGCCATTCGTTAATAAAACCCGCATTTTAAAGTGTGAAGCCGATAAAACTACAAGCTAATAATAATTACGATTACGCAACATTTTTCACTTCAGGCAGTTCATTACCCTATCCGGCATCAACCCAATTTACCACTAAACTCACCTGTCCCAACCTACCCCCATCGGCTCCATACACGACAGTAATCACGAAACATGCAGACAAAGCAAATTAAATCTTAATTTGAACAAGTTAAGGTTCCGTTTTGGAAAGTAAAAGAACACGTAGGTCGAGTCTGATTAAATTCTACAAACAATTGAATTTCAATCTTAAGTTGTAGAGTTAAAGTTTAGTTTTGATTGGATTTGGAATCGGGCTAATCGGGTAGCGGGATGTAGTCCAATTTAGTTCAGGAAACAACTACTTATGGAAGTTGTGACGTCATAGGCTGGTACGGTTCGCTCGAAGATTAGTTTGATGGTCATTGTTATTGATAGCGAAGTTTATTCGGTTTGACTGTATGTTCTATATAATTGGGTAGAGGTTCAATCCGCATCATTAAGGCAATGTGACTACGTGCCAAAAGTATCTAGCGTACTTTAATAAAAAGAGATGTAAAATAATTGGAGTATGACAGATAATTATATTTAATAGACCTATTTTTAAATGCGAAATGTGGAGATGTTTATTTGTAAAATAAATAATACCTATGTACTTTAAACGTACCGTCGCTTATTGTTGTCCAGAGGTAACGTTTTTCAGTCCAAGGGATTTAATGTTATTTATCTCAGTATGTGATGTAATGTAAGTAATATTTGTCAGTAATATTTTTATTTTTGAGTTTTAGTGATATTGACACATATTCAACCTTTTTTTGCGAACCTCTAAATTTTTCAATGAGTATAGTAGGAAATTTGCAAAATTTCCATTTGTATCGTAGTTTCCGGATTACCCCAATCAACGAGAACTTTTTACTCCACATGACAATTTTAAATATATTAAATATATTAAAACCTAGTGATCTGATCATGTGTATTTTTTACATGTAGGTACATATTTATATTGATAGTATTATACTATTAAATAAATACTACTACTAAATACTATTTAATAATATTCGTAAATATTATACTATCAATATAAATATGTACCGACATGTAATAAATGGTTCAAGACGAAGAAATATTCCAAGTAAATTACATCTTAAAGTAGAAATGCAATTGTTTTCTAACTTTTTTTTTTGTTTAGGTCTAGGATGAAGAGTTTTAGATGTGTTTGATATGTAACAATTTTCAAAAAAATTATTAACTAAATTATAAACTGAAATAAATAACATACTTACACTAAAGAAAAAGTGACCAAGTCCACCGGTCCAATCAAAAAATAATTCATAAAATAATTTGATACAAACCTGTAAAGGTTGATTAACCTTGAAAGACGGAAAGATTAGACGGATACATTGCGTTATTCCAAACTTAATTAATTACTAAGCAATAACCATTCGCACTAAAGTAATTGTAATTTTGCATGTAAAAATCAAATAAAATTAAACTTTCGCAGTTACGCATCAACATGCTATAAATATTACTATTTTAATCAACAATCATCGTTTAATGAAAATTATAGGTAATTAGAGCGCTGGTAGTCTAGCGGTAAAGGCGTGCGACTTTCAATCCGGAGGTCGCGGGTTCAAACCCCCGCTCGTACCAATGAGTTTCTCGGAACTTATGTACGATATATCATTTGATAATTACCAGTCGCTTTTCGGTAAAAAAAACATCGCGGGGAAGCGGGGGAAGCCGGACTAATTCCAATAAGACTTAGTTTCCCCTCTGGGCCGAAAGATCAAATGGCAGTAGCTTTTGTAAAACTAAAAAGTAGTGCCTACGCCAATTCTTAGAATTGGTTGCCAAGCGGACCCCAGGCTTCCATGAGCTGTGGCAAAAAGCCAGGAGGAAGAGCATCATCTTATCCATCAAAGTTATCTATCAAACACCATTAATACCTACTATGTAATTTCATATTATGAGAATAAATATCTAATCTAATCTAATCTATGTAAGACACTGTCACGGCTAATTGTCTTTGTTGATTAGACTACAACCTATAATTTTTACCTAAATAGTTATAAATTATACTGGACATTTATTACACTTATGAAAGTGAAACCGATATCGACACGCGATACATATGTATGTTAAATCGAATTGCATTAGGATTTCCTTAATTGCATTAGGATTTCCTTAGGTGCAATTTAAATATTAAAAAAACATAAACCGTCACCTATATAAACATATAGTCCTCCACATCGATTTCGATGACGGCGACCTCAACAATCAAGGTTTCTCCCTCTCATGAGCTCTTATGTGGCTGGCCAGGCCAAACTTGCTCTTAAAAACTCTTTTACACTCACGACAGTAGAGTTGACCGGCCGCATTGTACGTATACACGTAGGAGGGCTTAGGTCTTTCCTTGCGCAATTGCCGTTTTACATCTAACGTCGGGAGGCGGTTTTCCTCAAACGACTTGAACATATAAACATATAATGAGCTAAAACCTATTAATTACTAAACTACTCCTAACTACTAACTATACACACATTTAAACACTGAAATAGATGTCATAAAAAAATAAAAATAAAATTAAATAAATAAATATTAAAGGACATTCTTACACAGATTGACCAAGTCCCACGGTAAGCCCAAGGAGGCTTGTGTTATGGGTAAGTACTCAGACAACGATATATATAATATATAAATACTTAAATACATAGAAAACACCCATGACTCAGGAACAAATATCTGTGCTCATCACACAAATAAATGCCCTTACCGGGATTTGAACCCAGGACCATCGGCTTCACTTCTTCATATATAATATGTACGAAAGAAAAAGTGACCACTGACCAGAGCCTCTACTGAGAGATGCATTCATCTCGTCGTGGGCAAAAAATCTCGTTCCAAATGTCAGTATGTATGTTGAGGTCTGCGGTAGTAGCACGGTCACCTTTTGATCGCCTGTCACCACGCCTGTCACGTTCTAACAAGTATGTAAGTGCGAAAGTGACAGCCATAGTGACAGGCTATAAAAAGCAACCATGCTGCCGCCGCTGGATTGAGATTTAGTGTGATATCATTCCAGGAAATTTAGGAAATTATAATACATATAATAAATAGGACTAGGAGTAACTGCATAGCAACTATACTCGTTATGTGTTAAACAATTCGATACAATTAACTATATTTATAGCCGCATAGTGAAAAATATATCGTACTTAATTTAAAAAAAATACAGTGTTGTTATTGTCCATATATTCACTACCTACGCATGAATAATAAACTGACTGTCACTACAACTTGACCGATATCACGATATGATACGTCGAGGTAACCATTTAATAATGTCTCATTTATTATCTACTATAATTTTTAGTACCTTTAACATAACAGAAAAATATACTTAAGTGTTTTTACGTAAAGTCGTAAAGCCTTATTAATTATGTTTGTAAGGTACTTAGCTAGTTTAAAAGTCTTTTTTTTTTCTGTTAAAGGACTATACTTGAAGGTGGTATTTTAGTTTTTTTTAGTTTTTTTTTTCTTGTGTAATTTAACATTTATATTTATGTAATTGTTTTTTGTAATTTTGGATTAATTTTATTGTTTGTAAAAATTGACATGTAAAAGTGACCCTGTGGCCTATTTGCTGAATAAATGTTTGATTGATTTAGTAATGTATGACTGTATTATATGTAACGAAGACCATGTCTATAGCAAGTACTTGCAGTAATTGCATAAATTTATTAAAAGCTGTTTAATAATAGGTAATATCACTACATATAGCGTTGAAAATGTAGGTAATAAAATTTTATTGCGCATTAAAGTCCGTCTAAGCTAACTTTGTACCGACTTGGACAGAACAAATAATTTAATATTCACAGACACACATTACTATTACAACATCGCACATAAAAAATCTAAACAGGTATGTACAGTCAAGGGCATAAATTATACATTCCCAAAGTTTTAAATTTATGTGTACGCTCTTACACCTTAGACAATAAAGTCGTGTTCACATATTTTTACACCATTTGTCTGGATCGATATTTTTGCCTTCGACTGTACTAACTATCTTACCTACTTCAATAAGTTCAAAAAAAAATACACGACCTTTAAATGCAGAGCCATGTGTGTAGCTCTGTCGTACTGGTAATTTTGACGAATACTTATGGCGGCGGCTGCCTGTTGCCGTTCTGGTGGCCAAGTGTGAACCACTTTAATTATTAGACGGTTGACATGTGCCAAATTGCATGAATGAATGTGATTTTGAGATAACCAGCAGATCATTCGAAAAAAAAAACTGGATTACAGCACTATTTATTTCAAAATTAGTACATACTTTTATTGTGTTCCTCTAAATTTTTCCATGAGTGTAAAATATTATAAATGCGATAGTTTCTGTATGTCTGTTACCTCTTCACGCTTAATTCGCTAAACCGATTTATATGAAATTTGGTAGGAGATAGTTTGAGACCCGAGGACAGGAAAAAGGATAGCTTTTATCAATCATAAACAATAAACGTTATACACAAACGATTTCACGGGCAGAAGCTAGTTATTAGTGTTCCGTGCAAAACTTTGTTTTGACAAACGGAACACTTAATATACATATTTATTTTTACTATTTCAACAAATTAAGTGCGAATAAAACCAATTTAAATTGTAAATGAATACGTAATTAGAACTTAAAAATCAATTACCTATTGATATACATTTATTGTAGTGTTTAATGGCTTAGAAACTGTGCGTGGTTATGCGTGGAAATATAAATTGTTCATATTTGTGGTAATTGTGAGAAATCACGCTTCGGGCAATAGCCTCAATCAATCAATAGATATGCCAGGCGCCAGTAATAAATAGAATATAAAAATAATTCAGCCTATACGTAATAAATAGAATAATAAGAATTATTTATTAAAGTGCCTAGAGTGTCCCACTGCTGGGCAAAGGCCTCCCTCCTCCCTTTCCACGTATCCCGATCTTGACCCGTCTCCCACCAGTTCCTGTCAAAGGCGTCAAGGTCATCTCGCCAACGCCGTCGAGGTTTGCCGCGACCCCCGGTTTGATCAAACATCAATAATAAGAATAATTCAGCTTGAACAGCGTGTTTATTTAGTCACCTGGAATAATTTACGGGCTTAAATAAGTCATACTGAGTAACTTTTACTATGGGCACAACCCCTAAATCGCGAAAAAAAAAATTACTCTCCCATAGATAATGTCAAGGTCCAACAGTCAAAATGTATGATATATTCCCCGTAAATTATTGCAGGTGACTAAATAAACACCCGTATACGTCCCACTGCTGAACACAAGACTCCTCTCATGCGCCAAAGGGCTTGGGCTATATTTCCCACGCTGCTGCCTCAATGCGGGTTGCGGACTGTACAAACACATTTGAATTTCTTCGCAGATGTATGCAGGTAGTCACGATGTTTTCCTTAACTTAAAAGCTAGTTGTAAATATCAAACGATATTCTGTACATAAGTTCCGAAAAATGAAATAATAATGAATAGAAATAAAGGAAAAGTGGAAAAATTCGCTGTCTCGGGCGACGATGTTCCGACTTCGTAATATATACCTGTACCCTGTACGGCTACCATCAGTTCGGCACTAACATAAACGCTAGCGTGAACGTAACTTACTTTCTATGCATCTCGCTCGTACTGACATATTAGTGCGAGCGAGATGTATAGAAAGTAAATTACGTAGACGTTAGAGTATATGTCAGTTTTGACACTGTCAGCGACTCATGGTACGGGTACAGTACCAGGCCTATGGAACTCTCCGCGCGAGCTCGGATTTATACCTACGACTCGCTTCCCGCCGGCGGGACTCAAACTAGCCAGTTGGTTGCCACACGCGCTCACGCACGCACGTCACCGCGCGCTATGCCAAAGAAATGTCCTCGTCACGAACAAATAACACAGCTTGTAGTATGGATGCATGCAGAAACAACAAAACAAATACAAAATATAGTTGTTTCCTTTTCGACGGATGAGGAAAAGTAAGTAGACATTCTCAATATAGGTACTTACACCTATTGTTATTATTTTTACGATAGTTACAAGCTACGTAGGTACTATTAAATTGTTTTAAAGATGTAGGTAATGTTTTTACGACACATTTATAGCTAGATATCTACCTAATACACCTAAGTATTTGAAAGAAGCGTCGGCAACCCCTAGCGTTGTGCCGGCGCGCGCGGTGCGGGGAGCGGCGCGTTGAAGGTCACTCCATTGTATTTTTGTGTAGGTATCAAAACGGTAGGTATTTGCGTTTTCTTTGAGAGATAAGTATCTGTTCGTAAGAACGATTATATAATCTGTGACAGTACGCCGAACTGAGCTATCGAAAATTACCTATTGGCAGGGATTTTTTTCTAAATCTACGGGAGGTTCGTGTTTATCTCTCACTCCCGCTGAGCGTAAGCTGAGCGAGATGGATGTGCGTGCTCGGGACCTGTTTTTAAATTTTAAGGTTTAAGCGTGAAGAGGTAATAGACAGACAGACAGACACAATTTCGCATATAATATTAGTATGGATTTAAACGAAAATCCGATAACCTAGTCCGACCTTGTCTGGCACCATGGTAACGAGCGAGTAAAACGAATCGATTCGAGAATCGATACCGATTCGATTGTGTCGATTTAGTGTTTGTACCGCGGTACCGGTTTTCATCAATTTGTCATATTCTGTGTTAATTTTGTATGATGTCAAGCTATGCTATTATACAATAATGATAGTTATCATTGGTTAAATAAAAGTCTGTTCGAGTTTCATATACAAATACTTTTTGCAATTATATTCTGTAAGTAAGATTTAAACTTTATTAGGTAAGACATCGGATAAAAACGAAAATCGAAATTTCGTTATTTACCTCTTTATCGCTCTTGAATATTATATAGAGTCCATGTTCTATTAAGCATCCGTCCGTTAATTTTATTTTCCTCATAGATTAATTTTAGAACCAACATAATTGAAATTAGTAATTCCACCAACGTATATTCGATTACAATAAAATTACTCGCATTTGCGTATTTTTTAACCGCCAGCATGTATGTAGATTTGCACATTTCCATAATAATTGATAGGCGTAATATCGAAAAGCCGTATGGATATCAAGTTACAAGTTCTCTTACGTCGTTTAAGATACGTGTTATTAAGGGACAGGTGGGATAGGAAAGTGTAGGAAACATGGGTTATATTTTGCGTAGTCCTGTAGTGATGTCATCATGTTTATGGGAACGTTCCCGGCTCAGTTTCATGACTCATTTTGTTTTGACCTTTGGTTCATTTTATTTAGACTATTTCTTGAAGTGGTATGTAGATCGAGCGTGTATTAGGAAGGTATCCTGAAGACACAGAAAACCGGAGCTACAAGTTTGCGATCCGGTGGGATTATTTTTGAAACGGTTCGCTTCAATCTGAACTGGTATGTGATGTGAGTAACATACTCAACCCATTAAAATACTTACTCGTTTACCGTTCAGAACAGGGAGCTAGGTAACGCGAACATGGCGGTATTGATTTCTGTTCTGTAAGAATAGAGGAATATCTTGCATTCTTTATTAATTAAGGTAAAACATTTCATTTGCAGCACTTAAGCGAAGTAACTGTATTTGTTTAACATGAAAATAATTATACTAAGATGTTACATAAGTATAAATTTTACAAATATTACTAGAAATGTTTTCATGTGAAACATCCAACCTTCTTCAACGTTCTGGAGAATTATATTATGGTTCTAGGTACATTTCCGTAGACATTAGGTAGTACTTATGAAAAAATAAACACCTTTTTGTGTCAACGTAGGAATCTTATTCAACGTTCTCTAGTTTGAGTATTCCCTCGGTACATCACTAAATACACAGAAAACATGGCCATATTTTGCGTAGGAACGTTTTTGCGCGTTACAATTTGTTATGATATGGACAAGAAAGCGGTAAATACATTATCGTGGCATCCATCATCTATTGTTACGTACACGGAACGTTAAACTGTGACCTTTTTATGGGTTGACGATGACTTTGTTGTTATGTTATTATGACTATCGATAAACATAGTATGAAGGGAAACCTAATCGTGGTGATATAATATAGGTATTATTAAAAAATACCATAATTATTTTAATCTAATGAGTTGTATATTTCTTCCTTTTTTTCTATTTTTTTCTGATTTGGTAAGGTAGATACTTTCCTTACTATGATAAAAATGTGAGATCATTTTCCATTCCTCTTCATGACTGAACTGAAAAATGATGTTATTTAGGCGATAAATAATAATAAATTGCAACTGAACAGTCATACAGTCATCAGTAGGTATGTCATATGTGCATACTGTCAATCTCATAGAAGTTCGGCTGACGACAACCAACACGTTAAAATCTATCGATAGATATTTGAAAAGGACATACTATCAATTCAATAGGTACAGATAAGTAAGTACATTACGCTTCATCGTCACAAAGTTGAATAAAAAGTCTGATGTTATGCTACTAAAAATAATTTAATTTTAATCGCCACATGTCCAACCGAAGTCATATCCATCAAAGGAGTTATAATGCGCTTTAACATCCTACATTAATTACAAAGACGGACATTACAACATTGCCTACATTTTTTAGAACATCTGTTCCTTTTTCCTTTGCGTGTTCTTACCATCGTAATATTGACTGTCAGGTCTTCATTACCACTAATGCTTGTGTCTTCCCTTGCATTTCAATTGATCGTACACACAGCAACATATTTTATAGATTATACATACTAACCTGTATAGCTATACACTTAAGGTTCACATTCACAATATATGTTGCATACTGTCCCTTAATTACAAGTCTATAAAATGTTATTTTTCATACAACATAATCGCATGGCGAGCTATAATGAGAAAGTGTAGCGAAATTTATAAGTACACGAATCGGCTTACTTATGTATCAGGTTATTAAATGTACTAGCACCTCTTTCGATTTATATCGTGGTATAAAAACTTCATTAAGTACTCGTTCGTGAGTGGAGTAAATGAGTTTGTAGTAGGTGGATATAAAATCAATTGAAATGGAATGGATCTGCGGTGCAACGGTGCATTCATTTGTTTAACTGAAATTATACAGTGTGTGAATCCAATACGGGCAAAAAATTAAACCAGATATACAGTCAAACGTGGATAGGGTAGAACTGGATAAACGAGAAACCTTTATTGGCGAGAGTAGTTATAAGGTCCCGTAATTTTTGCCCTAGATTAGCTCTAATAGCGAAAGATGCAAACCTCTTTTAAGAGTCCCCGGCAAGCCCGGCCGGATTTCACCTTCTCATACAAACGGAGTTTCGTTCTCATTTTAAAAATACGTGTTGGATTGTAATGAAACTTTGCACATACAATGACATGAGGTATATCTAGTTCTGTAATTAGTTTATATAGCTCTAGTATATAAAACAAATGAAATAGAGCAAAAACAAGTTTTGTATGAAAAACTTAAATTCGCTGTATTTTTTTTATTGTATCTTAAGCTACATAAACTAATTACAGACCTAGATATACCTTATCCTATTGTAAGTACAAAGTTTCAGAGCAATCTAGCTAGTCGTTTTAAAATGATACCGAGCTTGCCGGGCTTAATATTTTCATTGTATATATCTACACACTGTAGACGGGCAATATAAGCTGGTTTATTTAATGGATTGTTGACAACAATAATGAGATCCAATGTTTTATAAACTTATGGTGTTTTACATAAACGAGCTACAGGACTCATTTAACTATTAATCGGTTGTCTTAATTTTGGCCTTGCAAAATTTTAGTTTTTGCTTAATCTGTATACTTTTTAATCAAGGTCAAATGCCGTAAAAAGACTCGGAAGCTAGTGTGATTTGCAAGGGCAGACTTAAAAGGTTGGCTTCGTAGAAAAAGATAACTAAAACATGTCTTTTTTCATTTATTTTCAATTGTATACCGTTACCCTGCATAGCAGCTCCATAGCAGTATAATTTCAGTATGTAAAATTACTAGTGATATAGCTGAGAGATTTCTGCCCGAGAAATAATATTATTAGTACAATTTTCATATTTATTTGATACAAAAAAAATTATAAGAAACTCACCCATCACTTGGAAATCCTAATGACACCACATACCTACAAGCCGTGACACATGAGGCATCTATTTAGTTCATGTCTGTGGCACGGTCCTTTACGCGACGCAGTGACAGTAATTCGATACAGTTTTGACAGCCGTGACAGCGCAATCGGTCAAAGCGCTTTCATATATTGTATGAAAATCAACAAAGGATTATTTTGATAACGGGTTGAAATTGCAAGCAGTTTAAGTAGTTACTGGGTTATTAATTTTTATAGCAACATATGGAAGTTATCTTATATTTATTGGTTTTAATAGTTTTAATTTTATTTTAAGTGAGGTAATAAATGTTGAGACCACCATCGACTAACAGGCCAATTCGAACGTAAACTGACATCAGACTGATATTGTGAGATATCGGATGTCGGATACGAGTTACGACTACAAAGAAACAAAAAAAAACTTTATATTTTTTAATACATTGATTTATTGTTCGTTGTTCACTCGAAAACTAGGGACACCTTATAAGACATAGTCCCCCGCCGCGTCTGTCTGTGTGTATATTCGCGATAAACTCAAAAACTACTAAATGAATTTTCATGCGGTTATCAATACATAGAGTTAGTGATTAGTTAGTTAGAGTAGTTCTTGAGGAATTTGTTAAGGTTTTGTTACCCGTGCGAAGCTAGGGCGGGTCGCTAGTGCAAGAATAAAAGGACATTAATTAGCGGTTTTTTTTTACAAAAGTTATCCGACATCCGATATTCGATCGGACATTGTAGAAACGCTCTTACATTACTGTTTTTTGGTAACCTGTGAACAAGATGCATGTAACTGCGTCGAAATATCGGGAGCTCGAAAAGAATACAAAAGGTAGTCACGGTCCATATCCCGGTCAATATAAGTCTAATCTTCTATACTATTTACTAATTCCAGTTTGTGATGTAAGGGTAACTACGGAACCCTATACTCAGCATGGCCATGCTCTTGGCCGGTTATTTCTATAAGGCCTCGGACGGCAGTTTATCGGGTCATTCTAACCCACGGTGTTTATTTAAATAAGTACACATATCTAAATGATAATGTCATTAACTTAATACCTATAACATTTGTACGTTACACACTAATTTACATCTCCAAAGAATCTCAGCCATCCCAAACATGTACAAATTAAAAACAAACATTGATGCACAGAAACCTTTCCTTTAAATAAAGTGCAGATAACTTTACAAATGACTTATATTTTCTGGAATTTTAAGTACAAAGAACCACTACTTCAATTCCAACCCTACTGACTTAGCTTAAGGTTGTATGTAGAGTGTAATAACAAGTTCTTTATACAGGGTGACATGGAAATAAAAGGATTTAGAAGTGAGAGTTATCACGGCGACCCATTAGGCCGCACGCGCGAGACAGAAAAAAAAAACGAAAACAAAACGTTTTGTATGGGTCGTAAAAATAATGCCGTCTGGCAACACTGGCGACTCCTGTAGTCAGAGATAAGGGCTAGTAGCTTAGTGTTCGGAATTTTTGGAATGTTTTAAATGGAGATGTCAGGAGCCATTTGTTATTGAATTAGAGTAAAATTGGGGGAGCTAGGTGGTCCTGTGCTTGAGATAGATTTTTCTCGATGATGGTGGCAACCAAACGTATTCGCCGTCTGGCAGTAAGCAGATAGAGTTAAATCAAGAAAAGTCTGCAACGATTTTGATAGCATACGCAGTGCAAGTGTTATTTATACGTCATAATTTAATAGAAGTTTGACGTTTAAAATAACACTTGCACTGCGTGTCTTATCAAAATCGTTGCAGACTTATCTTAGTCTAACTATACCATATACGCGTATTCCAAGACATGTGTCCTCATAAATGCCTGACAGTGTATAACTTTTCATAAAAAAATGTAACTTGTTACTGGTAAAAAAAAATGTTTAAGCCGTTTTTATTCTTATAATATTTTATTCCTATCCGTGATACTTACAGAGCAAAATAAAACGTGACTTAAATAAGCAGTCGCTAAATAACACGGCTCGGTGCATCCCAAAGCACCAATAGCGTTCACACTTCGGGGAGCGTAAGAAATGGTAGATAGCCGACGAGGGACACAATTCACCAACACTATAATTGTATTGGATTGATAAGAAAGCTCGAAATCACCTGCCCGCGCAGCATGGTTTCCCCTATCACTAAGTCCGTCACTTTCGCACTCACATACTTGTTAGAACGTGACAGGCATGGTGATAAGCGTACCGTGCTACGACTCCGCAAGGGCAACGAAGAGAACTATGCTGTGTCAAAACACAGCAGTGTTGTTTTTTGTGCACTTTTGGGGTTGCGAGAACAGTCTTAAATTGCCGTGCTTAAAAAGAGAATCTTGTATAAAAGTGCAGGATATAAAAATGTATGTGAGATGCAGCAGTGCAACTGCTACTGTATACCGTGTTTTTGACCAAAAGGCACGTGAATTGCCGTATTTCACGGTAATCACTGTATCAGGAACAATACCAGGCTTTCTGGTCTTAGTTCCTACTCCGGAAACTTTTCTGGTCTTTGTTCCTACTCCGGCAACAAAATGACATGTCTAAGTATTTTTAATTCCTTTTGCTTAAGAATATAACATATTCAATACTTATTGATAACCATTTGTCACAGTCATAGCAGCTAAATTTCGCAAGGCCATATCATGAGTGCTCGGACTACGGTCTCAGCTCAGCACGGAGGCACAGAATAAGTAATAGTGACGGAGGTTTTGATGTTCGTTTTCTAGTGCTATGTAGCTTTGGCTAAAGTATTTATTACCATTCCCTTAATCATCATTCTGTGTAAGAATGTGCTATAATATTTAATATTTATGCTATAATATTTATCATCTTCCTCACATTGTTCCGGCATTTCGCCACGACTCATAGAAGCCTATGATGGGGTCTGCTTGGCAACTAATAATCCCAAAAATTGGCGTAGGCACTAGTTTTTACGAAAGCGACTGCCATCTGACCTTCCAACCCAGAGGGTAAACTAGGCCTTATTGGGATTAGTCCGGTTTCCTCTCGATGTTTTCCTTCACCGAAAAGTGACTGGTATTAGTAAATATCAAATGATATTTCGTACACAAGTTCCGATAAACTCATTGGAACGAGCCGGAGTTTGAACCCGCGATCTCCGGATTGCAAGTCGCACCGCTCTTACCGCTAGGCTATCAGCGCTTTCTTTACCATTCCCTAATAATATTAATATTGTGATGCCTATTTAACTTATATGCTATATAGTGCCTAATATTCAGTGAATGAATTGTTTTATGTACCTACCTAATTTCACATGAAAGTACTAAGTTTTATGAATAAAACCTGAAATCTTAAAATAACTAAACAAAAAGAGATGTCAATGACATACATTTTTGAACGCGACCTATAGTGAGAGTTATATTCCAAAGTAGCACATATGGCGCGTTAATTCATCTGCTACTGTTGATGATACACATGCTGTGCATAGACGTAGATAGTACCATGAGTGCGAAACTCCTCGCTTCGGGCAAACTCGGCTCCGTTCGGCTCAGCATTGCTCCGAGAAATTATTAGGGTTGGCACAACTTGACGTCCCTTTGCGTGCACGGCCACAGACAAGATGACTTGAATTTTGACAACCTTAAGTAGCCGAAAGGGATAGTGTCATGTATTAGAAAGGGGCAACATGATTCGACCCTTGTTTTGTAGGAAGTTTCCTTTCTGTACGGTAGTACTATTATTTATTCTGTGGTAGTACATATTGATAACCGATTATGTGGTTTGCTCGAGTGCAGCCCTACGGTCGGTGTCGATGGTTACACTCGATGGGCGCGGCCCGAACTGTCAGATGAGTGTGATTTACCTAAGCTATGCCTGTTTTCTGTATTTTTATGTATTACATCCTTTATTTAATGATGTATGGTGCTTTCTCCTTTAACAATATTTACCTTATTACAGTACTTACCTATTTAACATCCTCATAATTATGTATTTACACATCTCCAATCCATAAAATAAAATGTGAAGAAGCCAACAATCAAATAAAAATACAATTTCAGCGCTCATCGAATTGCGCCCACAGTGGAGAAAAGCAAGCCATATTTTACTCGTAATGGCTACGATATAATTAATGGTCTTACACGCCTGAATAAATAGTTTATTGTTTATCACTTGCAGTTTCCACAGTTATTGCATGCATATGGGTTTCTTTAATACGAGTTAGATAGAGTTAGTTAGAGTAGAGTTTAGAGAAAAAGTAAGCTTAGAGTACCTACTCACTCCATATATATATGGCAACCCTTGCTTTTTATAATAATCATAGATCTAGCATTACATAGATCAGCTATATACGCGTGCGCCCGTGAGGGACAGAACATACGCAATGCGACAATAGTTATGATTGGTCGAGAAGATTTGTAGCCCACCATAAACCATACTAAATTTACGGTGGGGAATAAAAAAAAAGTGACAAGGACAAACAATAACAGCGCTTTCTCTGCTACTCCTACTGAAAGATACATAAGACAATCCCGTTCGGTCATTTCCCCCCGCCCTTAATGACCGATTTAGTTATACTAGATTCATGATAATAATGAGCTGTATGGGGTCTGGTAACGTTTATTTTCAATGTCTTGGGGGATCAATTTTCAAAAACGCTGAATTAGTTTATTGTCTTTTAATAAAATACCTTTTAACGAAGTTTCAAGTTCCTAGCTTAAAAAAAATATTGAACCTCATACAAACTTTCACCCCTTTTTAACCCTTTTAGGGGATGAATAACTTTCTTTTATTTTAATAATAGGTATGTCTTTATACAAAGATTCAAGTTCAGCACTCACAAAAATATTTGATCTGCATACAAACTTTCAACATAGGCTTCGCGGTGGCTACAAATGCAAATCAGCAACATGCTTCATCCCAAACAAACCAATGATGATATCCGCACCAGGCTTCGTAATTTTTAAATATCAATTATTTTGTTCCACTTACCAAATGAAAATCGCGTTTGACTGTAGACTATTAAAGTACGTGTGCAAATAACCTTAAGTCTTACTGAACCCGTTTTCCGGCAATTTTATGGACAAGATACACCATTAGCGGATAAGAAATAAGTATAAAATAAAACAAACAGCTGCCATAATTTGCTTGCTAACGACAGTCTTATCTAGCTAATTAAAATGCGATTTGGCACAGCACAATACTTCATATAACTTCAGGCTTTTAATAGAATAAAGTCCCATGTTACTATGATGCGTATGAAAATAGACTTTACATCGATAAACACTTATGTCGCGAAGCGTAGCGATTTTATGCGAGCAATGTCAATAATGACGTAACAGCCAACCATCTTAAAGTTCATGTTGATACGGAACGAACCATATCCACTTAAGACTTTGTTATATTAAGAACGGATACATATTGTCACTAAACTTCGATTTTATCAGTTGATTGTATGTTACTTAATTTCTCGAAATGATTCTTGTGGAATTAGTGTCAAGACTACGTTAATGGTAGCTTCGAAGGCTTAGTACTAAGTTATCTATCAAATAGTACCTGGTAAAGTGTTGTAAAAGCGATTAGGAACGTTTAAGTGAAGGTAAAAAATGTAGCAAAAGAGATTACGCTACCTTTTTCTTAGGTAGTTAATGCTTTGTAAATGTAAAGTCGGTTTGTGTATGTACAGGTTGGAGCCGTACACGCACACAACACGCATCCGATGTGTACAGGCCTTTAATAGGTACCTATTTATTCAGAGCATCGGTTTAATTTTTTTCTCTTTTGGTTTTTTTAGTTATGTAATACTGTAACATAATGTATAGGTACGTACGTACCTTACGTCTACAAGTCAAGAATACATACAAATATACGTCTTGTAAAGTATACATACATATAAAATATTATTTATTAGGCTATTTATAATAGATACCGTAAAACTACCCGACAATAGTCCAAAAGCTCCCAACTCTTGTCCTAAATTAACGGCGCGATTCGGGAAATGAATTAGAGATTCACTAGATATGAAATAGTAAAGATATGTGACGTCCCACGCGTAAAGGTACCTTATGGTGGTTGGAGCTTACGCTCTATTATTAACGCCGCTCCAATTAATATTGGATGGCGCTTACGTCGCATAGCGCCGCAATAATTTGCAACGCTATGCGACGTAAGCGCCAGCCGCCATAAGGTACCTTTTGCCATGAAATGTCACATATCTTTACTATTTCATATCTAGTGAATCTCCAATTCATTTCTCGAATCGCGCCGTTAAGTCTTATAATTATCTTCTTGCAGTGTGACTAAATACTATTTACAATTTGTAGTTCAGGCAAAATGTTCAGAGAAAAAACTTAGACAAAACCAAAAATACGTTCGTATTTATACTTAATTACCTAATGAACTTACAAACCATAGTTGCTGTATTGGATTATAGTTGCTTGGATTTACGGTGGAACTTTTGTCAAACGGGCCCTACAAACCCTGATGACACCCTCACACTTACACTAACAATTGACCATATGTGTAATAGGCTCATCAATGGAACATTACCCAACCCTTTCTATAATGGAAATCAATTTGTGCCCGGCCTAAATGCGAGACACCTCCAAATTGCCCCTCTGTACTCTGTGACAGACGCTTAACTATGAGGGGAGCAGTCAACTGGTAGCCTTTTGGTGGATAACTATCATAGAAATTATTATTAGGTGAGGACTTCATGCTTCGAAAAAGATTAGCCTGCATTAGCAATGTGCCAAAGAAAATTTGAAACTCATGAAACTTTCTCGGTATTTTTTTCTGCACGTTAATTACCAAACCTTCTTACAGATTTTTTTATTTATCTACATATTTAAAAGGAGCCTTTATCACTGAGACATGTCGGCTCCGATGGGCCTCCACATTACAGTTTCTTACAGTTAGTTTCGATTTCTACGACATATGACATACCTATAGACACCAATGACTAGGACATTGATGATTAATCTCTTATCTGAACGAAAACTATCACATAACAATTTCATTTTCTCATGAAATTTTCCAGAAATTCTTAGAAATTTTGAGAATGTTCTTTAAGTTCTCCAACTTGCATATTAGCTAGGCCTGTATGATAGATATTTCTCTATTTATATAAAAATCTGCGGCCGCTGCGATCGCCATTAGAAATCACAGTCCTACAACAAAAAATTGTGTGTCAAATATTAAAAGTGTTAAAAGTTGTCAAATAGTATAATCCCACTCACATACACAATCACACACACTCACACATGAGACTCTAGCCTTTTATGTAAAGTGTATCATAAGTTAAACCAAATAAACTGTTTTCTATTATATTTGTAAAAGTGCGACGAAAATCGGAATGATATCAAGTGTCATTGATTCTGTAAATTATTTGCTTTTGTTTTGTTTTGTATTTAAATATATAATCGCCTACCTTATACAGCTTAATACAGCTTTTCGTGTTTTCCAGTTCACTAACTTCACGTTTGGTACAGCGAAATATTGCTATTGACATTATTTTTACACAAATTAAATCCTTTCCGATTTTGAAAGAAGCATAACCACTTCTCATGTTGATGATGTAGTAGCCTGGAACACTGCTAACGCTTTTTATTACTTTTATCATTTCAGGCTTACAAATTTAATGACTTATGAAATGAAGTCATCAAGATGACTAATTAGTGATCTTAAATAAGGGCGTTTTCATTTAACTCATTAACGGCCAGTTAGCAATCGTCACGAAACTGACAGTCCATGAAAGTACCCATACATATTGCCAGGAAAGTGACAGGTAGATAATTATGGCTTCGACACAACTAAAGTCTTTAAAATACAAATTAAAATAAAATTGCTCAAAATACTCATATGGATTTATAAAGTACTTTTGATAAAATTTAAAATAGACATGTGCCTAAAGAAGTGCCAACAAACTAGGCCCCGCGTTACTCATTTGATATTCAAACAAATGACACTCCAAAATTCATTGGCACCGGAAGGCGACCTTTTTTAACTCTAACTTAATCACACAGAAGCCACCCGTTAATCGTGGTCGGTTACCGACTAATGTAGTTTTAATATAGCAGACCGCGAGCAATTTGGTCGGCAAAAAACGCATTTGCCCGCCGTGTGTGGCTTAATGGTAAACTAATTATTTGACCATCGGCTTTTCGGAAAGGGTTTAAAAAGTTACAGTTGGTTTTGGTGAGCGGCGGTGAAATTATTTGCGGAATTGAGTATTTTTCGTAAACAAGTTGAGCTTGCTCATGACGGTTTTATACGCTGATGATGAATATTTTTGGTACAGATTATACGATCGTCGTATTATGAATTGACGCGTCTCAAATAGTGGTTCTATGTTATAATCATATGATTTAAAAACTATAGAACATCACTTACAGGTACGTTGATTTTCTAATATAGTAGGTACACACGGCTTATATTGGTCATTACACCATTCATTTATTACTTTTCAAATTACGAAATTGACCAATAAAACAAATTCTGGTTACGTACTTACGTCAAATAAGTAATCCAATTTCCAAATTATCTTTCACAATAATCGTAAGTAGGTATACAAAGTCATAAATGACCAATGAAGCCATCCAATTCCAGTCAATTCGTGTACACTTATTTTACAACTTTATTACAATGAAATTAGGTTGTAAATTGGGTAGCAAGGTACATATCGGTACTCGCCTGTCCAAATATACTAATCTATCCGTTGATCAACCACGAAACTTATAAGTACATACGTAATAATGTCGTTACAGCACAATAATACTGTTATTGGATTAATGTGTACGAAATTGCTCACTAATGGTAGTTGTGGTAGAAAATGGTAGTTTCTGATTAGCCTAACGAGCGATCAAATGATTGGATTTGGAATTTAGCTTGTAAATTAGGCTGGTCGTTATAATATAGTTTATATTTAGGCAATTGTGTATATTGCATATGGCAAATATAAGTATACTTTGACTGAGTTTGACGATAAATCATGGATATAGGTAATTACGCATCAGTTTATAACGGAATGTAACACATACTGAATTCGACATAGAGAGGTAGGTCGCATAATGCTATCTCGCTAGAATGTAGACCAGCCAGAATTAAAATAATATTTTTTTAGGGAAGAAGAGAGAAGTTAGAAAATGGTAGACGCCTTTGACGCTTAAGGTAATATCCGGATATCAACTGCAGCTGCATTACTGTTGCGACATTACTGCAGTGTCGCTGTATCTGTCAATTTCTTTGATTTTTGGTTTGATAAAATAAGTGACGTTCCCGGCGAACGTCACTTATTTCATTAATGCCGCGATTATGACATTCTATCCGTTACTTTTTCACGATTTATTAAAGAAATTGACAGATACAGCGCTTGCGTTAAGGCTGCAGCAGTAACGTCGTAGCAGTAATGTAGCTGCTCTACCAAATGAATCAGTATATAATAGTTATTTACGATACAAGTGCGGAAAAGAGGAATTACCTATTCGCACGTGTATCGTACAAAGTTTTACAGTACATATGGTCCTTTAAACTTTCGACATATGCACAAAAAGTGCTCTTTTACGCACTAGTGCGAGAAAGTAGCACCATATGTACTTAATAGACTTCAATAAACCCTGAAAATAAACACACAAACATCTTGAAGTAAACTGAAAACATTAGATATTAATTGCTTAGCACATTAATGAGATTCAACTATTATACACGATCAACTATAGTGAGAAAATGAATGATTTATCCGTAATAATCGGAATGAACATGATAATAATTCAAAGCAAACAAAGTAATCATGTAAACGACACGATTCACAACTAAAATTAAGACTTAGTGTTATTGGAGCAAGATTGATTTTTGGATGAAGTAATATAGCAATAAGTGGTGTTTTGGTTCGGAGGTGTGAGGTTGCGTGTCCTGTCATAACTTAGCTTTTGTTCCGATTTCGCTGTGGGCACACTGTTAATACACAGTATGTAATTCCATAGCCATTTACATGCTTAAATTGTGCCATAGACATTTGTATTTCCGATAAATGAAATAAATTAAATTCATACTAAAATGCTAATAAGAAAAATTAAGTATATAAAAAATACACTAAAAAGGGTCATTAGAATCGACTCATAATATCATATGCCGCAAATATCCTAATGTAACTACTTTTTTCATTCGGAGGTTAAAAAGTGGTGGTATTTGTGGTACAATGTTTTTTTTTTTCTTTTTGCTTCAAATGTATGACCTATATGTGACGTTCGCAATCAAAAGGTACCGCATTGTCGCTTACCATAAGGACGCTTTGACAGCTAGGTTATTTGTATTAAGATACAATACAAGCAAATTTCATCTTTTTGGTAAGCGAGAAATTGGTACCTTTTGATTGAGAACGTCACATATATAGTACCTAATAAATAAACTACAATACGAAAACTAGTAGGTACATACTTTCAACATGGCCGATTGGCCGAACAATACGTGGCCAATATTTTTGGACCACTGTACGAATAATGAAATTTTTCGCCACATGACTTGACCTCGTCTCAAATAGAGGCATCAGTATTGACCGCTCACATGTTACATGCTTATTCAATTAGGGAAAACCCCCTAATGGGGTAACTCGATTGTGTGGGGTAAATCGTGCCCGATTGTAGGGTAATCTCGTTTGCCGTGATTGTTCGGTGATTTGTGTTGTTTAGGGTGGTGGTGGTGTGGCTCATTCAGGGGATTAATATATTTAGCACTCAATAGTTTGTTCTGATATTAAAGGATTGTTAGATGGGCCCACGATGGGCCGATTTTTATTTAGTTGCAGATTTTTAGGGTTCCGTACCCAAAGGGTAAAAACGAGACCCTATTACCAAAGATAGATATAACTCCGTAATAGATGGATACAGTCTTAGGAAAAAACGTGCCTCGAAAATCAAGAAAATTGTATTCTCGTTCAGTGCGCTACTAGCTTTGGCCTACTGTCGTATAGATGGCGTTGACGGTTTCGTTTGTTATTTAACAACCTTTGACCGATTGCGCTGTCACGGCTGTCAAAACTGTATCGAATTACTGTCACTGCGTTGCGTAAAGGACCGTGCCACAGACATGAACTAAATAGATGCCTCATGTGTCACGGCTTGTAGGTATGTGGTGTCATTAGGATTTCCAAGTGATGGGTGAGATTCTTATAATTTTTTTATATCAGATAAATATGGAAATTGTATTAATAATATTATTTCTCGGGCAGAAATCTCTCAGCTATATCACTAGTAATTTTACATACTAAAATTATACTGCTATGGAGCTGCTATGCAGGGCAAAGATAGATATAACTCCGTAATAGATGGATACAGTCTAAGGGAAAAACGTGCCTCGAAAATCAAGAAAATTTGATTCTCGTTCAGAGGGCGCTACTAGTTTTGGCCTACTGTCGTATAGATGGCGTTGACGGTTTCGTTTGTTATTTAACAATTTTAACGCATATCAGTGAAAGAACATGGTTCAAAATCATAAAAATAATTAATGCAAATAAAAAAAATCATTTATCTATATTTAAATACATTTTATCGTATTTTTATAAATCTTCATTTTTAGTTTTAAAGTGTGTCGACAGATGGCAGTGAATTTACTGGGGTTACAAAATTTACTATGACAGTACCGCTCTAGTATAAGATACTCTATGCTATTACTAAGACTCCGCTGTCCGTCCGTCTGTCTGTCTGTCTGTCCATCTGTCACCAGTCACCAGGTTGTATCTCATGAACCGTGATAGCTAGACTGTTAAAATTTTCACAGATGATGTATTTCTGTTGCCGCTATAACAACAAATTACTAAAAACAGAATAAAATAAATATTTAAGTGGGGATCCCATACAACAAACGTGATTTTTTACCGTTTTTTGCGTAATGGTACGGAACCCTTTGTGCGCGAGTCCGAGTCGCACTTAGCCGGTTTTTTTGTAAGATTTAGATAAAATTTGGCTGGTTTGAAGAGCTCTCCATTCTGGGCGGAATAAATACGAAATCAAAACTTGTCCCGAAAAAAAATTTAATTTTCAGTTCAGTTACGAAAATACCATGCATATGTGACGTTTTCAACCAAAAGGTACCACATTGTCGGTTGTCGATAAGGTTGATTTCAAAATGAAGCTCCTATAAGGAAATAGCTCCTTATTGACAACCGAATAATACTTCCATGCCTTCCATATAAATAAAGAAAAACGTGTAAGTATCGCAATGGAATGCAATAAAATGTCGATGGCACAAATAAACGACATACTTTATTTCATAACGAAATTGTTGGCAATCTTTAAAATGTCGCTATGCATTGTGAATAGAATAAGTTCCTAGTAATAAATTAATTTGCAGCGATTTTCTGCAATTTGCAGTCGTATGTGGTTACAGGGGAGACGGCTGTGTGGTCGGTTGCAGACCGGCGTTACAAACGCAGCGTTTTTATGGTACGATAGTCAAACATGCATCGTTTGTGATTAGGTGTTGGGTAATAAATAAATAGTAATAAAGGTCAAGTAAAAACCGGATAAGTGCGAGTCGGAATCGCCCACCGAGGGTGATCTGTGAAAATTTCTATCTATAAAATTTATCACGGTTCATGAGATACAGCCTGGTGACAGACAGACAGACGGACAGTGGAGTCTTGGTAATAGGGTCCCCTTTTTACCCTTTGGGTACGGAACCCTACAATGATATTTCTGAATCTTATTCAAAATTGTATAAATTCTAATCTTGAAACAAATAGTCGAATCAACGCTAAATGATTTTTTTCTTAGTACATATTGAGTAATTTTAGAAATAAATATATCTACACAGACTAGAAAATAATGTCCTATAGGTACCGAGTTAATTTGAATATTTCAATTTCTTGGATAAATAAACCATTGTTTATTTCCTTTTTCTCACACATTAAAAAACGGCTAAACAACGTTGACAGTTAATGATGATGACCACAATTATTTTACAGTTAAAAATTACTCTAAAATTATAAAGTCATTAAAATTCTATTTAAACCAGAGACTGCATAAACGGTATTTAACGACTTAACTATATAATTCCAATGGCACCCTATTTACATATAATTTGTTTGTTTTGTTTACAATAAAAGTATTTAAAGCTGAATAGGAAGCGACGTCGTAAACACTTAAACCTTATAAGTATATGTCACGTTTATGTAGATAAATTTAGCTTAATTTATATAACAAAAAAATATAGCGAGTAAGTCCATGTGCACACGGCTGGAAAAATCATCCAGCCGTGTGCAATTTCATGCATATAATTAGATACAGGTAATTATAACATGGTTGTGTACTTCACAATTCACAATAAATATGGTAAACATCTAACACCATTATTCATAATACTTAATGAATTAATTTTGCCAAACACTACCTACTAGCTATTCATAAAAGGACAAACTTTTATGAATAATAACGCTATTAGTGTTTGGCCACCTAATGCCAATAGCCCGTTTGTCACTATTAGAAAGGAGTAGAGTTACTTCTACGATTTTCACCTTACCGAACTAAACACATAGGTTACCAACACCTACTCAAACTGACAATGCGTTTTTTGAAACGCCGCGTTCAAACCGCCGCTCCGCGCGTTAAACTAAATCAGCGGGTGAACCGCATCCGGCGCGCGCGCACAAAAAGCCGCATCTATCGTAATGGCCGCGGAAACCTCAAATGAGACTTATTTCTTTATGATAGCGCTATTTGTTCTAATGTAAAATATATTTGTTCTGTATCGATGGCTGAGCGCTGAGCCAGTGGTCATCTACCTTTTATTTTTTTACACGGGTTTTTTTTAAAGAAAAACAGTTCTTTTTTTGGGCTTTTGATTGATAAATATTTAACTATGGCTTTTCTTTTTGAACGATTTTATAGGTATCTTTTTACATACACATTTTTGGGCATAAACAAATCCTGACCCTAATTAACCTGGACCGGCCAGTTGCAGTTTGGCAGTACTATTTTAAAAACACCTATATTTTGTGTCTTATGAAAAATAAATGCTTAAAAATACACAAACTAATAAAACGACACTGTTCTAAAGCTAAAATGTTCACTATTCCTGATCGACCGCGCACGTGGCTCGTGTCACCGCAATTTCTCGAGCCGGCGATCGTTCAAATTGGCCATCTTTAAAAATTACCTTCGATAACTTCTAGTTACCTCTGACGGAAGTACCAACTTTGTAAAAAACAGAGACGTGCCCATTGTATATTTAGGTTTGGTTAGTTGGGTATACAGTAAGCTGCAGAGAAAATCGACATAATACTTTGTGTGATAGGTAACTGATACAAACCGTTATACCTACTATCATTAAACGTTAAGCATTGAAAAATACAAACAACATAAGTAGGATTTTCTACTTAGGTTTCCGACACCTGCCCGCCTGTTTAAATGAAATAAATCTAAGGTTAAAAAAATTCCTTTTTTCAACATTGCTAATTAAACAAACTATTCCGTCAAGTCATCAACTATTGAGAGATTTAATAACTTTAATATTGTTATAATATCCTGTATAAGCTGGAACTAAAAACCGAAGCTAATCGAACAAAATTTATATTAGCTACCAACACTAAAACTTCTAAATTTACCTGACATATAAAAAATGAATCTATTAAAATATATTTAATAATAAAAGTAGCTTCATTATTCCCAAATTTATTTTCCTTGGTGAGGTAAAGTCGTAACTGACTTTGTAGCTTCTGGAAGATGTTACCTTGTGGTAATAAAGGTACGATTTTAATTTCCCCTAAAATCAGCGTAACCACCGTTATGTCGAACGAGATTTGACGCCAATTTCCAAGACAAAGATGTCCAAAAACAAAGCAGAACCGATTTCACATTAATGAATTTATGACTTAACAGGTTTAAAAACGTTTTGCGTCTATTTTTTTCCAATTTCGATCGTATTTTGATAGGAATAAATGTGAAATTCGGTGCATTTTTAGCGTTGCCAATTTGTTGCGGAAACAATGAGTCTAATAGTCGGTATAATTTCATAGCAGACCCGTTAACAATATCTCGGCGGCGGTAAAAACTGATTTCCTATTATTAGGTTGACGCGGAGATAGCCGGGTTCAGTCCGACCACAGTGCCTCTACTTAGCAACCGCATCGTCAAGGCAAACGTATGATCATGAAATCATGTGCATTAAAAAGTACAGTTTTTGCCATTAGGACTGTAGGACAAGTTCTGCTATGAAAAACTGCCATATCCACTATTAATAGTAATTATTTACGACGTTTAGACTCAGGTTTCACTGGTCGTGCTCGCGCATATAGTATTTTTCAACCTCGATTCGATGGGTACGCTGACAGGTGTAATTTCAATAGACGTTTGCGAGATTTGGCGCTTTTAGATTATAAATTACATGGAGATGACACCTGTTACCATACTCATCGGGTTTGAAAAATACTATTACCGATGTCCCTGCAAAATGTCTAAACAGAGATTTGTGTAACTACGCGATGAAAAATTTAAATACATATGTTTTAATATGTGTTCAAAACGCGAAAGTTTTAAATGTAATATTGATTATTATCTATAATTATGTACGTTTTTAACTAAATTACTATAATTACGTTGATTGAAACTTGGTATTATTAGTTTGAACGTTTCATGTAAATATGTGCAATATGTAAAAATAAACACGCCATATCAGTTTCATGAATCAAGTTACGTACATATAACACGCAAGGTTTAATGAAGTGCTAATTCTTATCTACAATAAACTGTAATGTGTAGAAAAAATACAAGCATAATATATTAAATAATTCCACGGTTTAGACTCACTTGTGTCACTAAAAACAAGTGAGTCTAAACCGTGAAATTATTTTACAGTTTAAATTCGAGCATAATATATATATTTTGATACAATTTTTTTATAATTTTTTTTTTGTTTAACCAACAATTGTTTATTTCACTGAAAAACCAACATAATATTACATACATACAACATAGTAACAACAATTACTTAAAGGTAAACACGATTTGTTGAAGTTTCATATTCATTATATTTCCCTATGCAGTTTTAAAAATTAGTAGAGATTACTAAGGAATCTCTCCTTATTAGTTGTAATGTTTCGATCCGAAATAAGAAATATGGACAGATTTTTTTGTATAGACCATGAGTGATTTCATCGAATCAAACTACAAATATTGACCATGACGACCGATTCTCCATACAAACGTCCTCATTTTGCTTCCTAATTATTGACTTGGAAAATATGTTTGCACTATTTATAGTGTATATATTGATTGTATATGTTGCTAGGCAGAGTGATGGCAGGTGGACTAAAATGTTAACGGAATGGTGGCCGCTTTCGAATGAAAGAAGCCCCTGGCGTCCATCGGCTCGTTGGGTGGACGACATCCGGAAGATTGCGGGTCACTTCTGGATGAGATTAGCTCAGGGCGGGGACAAGTGGCGTACTGGAAGAGAGGCATATGCTCAGCAGTGGGCGATAAAGGGCTGATATGATGATGACGATGATATATTGACCATAGTTAGGAGCGAAATACAAATTCCATAGAATTTTTGAAAAGCTTCTTACTCTATAGTTAATGTACATCAAATCACGTAAAAATATTTTCCATAATGTAAACTATATCCAGAGAGTTTGTATGAAGAATAGGTCGTCCCCTTTTGTCTTAAGAGTCTCCGGCAAGCTCGGCCGAATTTCACCTTCTCATACAAACGGAGTTCCGTTCTCATTTTAAAACTACGTGTTGGAATAGAGCGAAAACTTAAATTCGCTGTATTTTTTTTGCTATGGTAATTGGTATCGGAAAAAACATAACCTAATTTCAGACCCAGATACATTATCCTATTGTAAGTACCAAGTTTCAGAACAATCTAGCTAGTCGTTTTAAAATAAACGCGTAACTACATTTGTACGGAGAACCGAGCTTGCCGGGGACTCTTAATGCACCAAATCTATTTTTGAATACCTCGCTGGTCGGTACAGACCCGCCTATTAGGCTCGACGCGGAGATGCGATCGGTTCCAATCGATTTTGCCCCGCTGCGTGAAGTTTGTTTAACCGCAAAAAGCGTGCCTGCGTACCTTTACACCAAACAGCTTAACATAATAAGACCATTATGTTACTTACTACCTTCTTTACGAAAGTGCGTTTATTGGTCGGCTTTAGAGACGGCTAACCAAGTTTTTACCCATTTAGTCATTACGGGCATGAACGATGATTTGTACAAAATGGTGGCTTTTAGGTAGGGTTGAGGTGAGAGTTGATTACTACGACATTGATGGTTTTATTCTAAACATTAATAATAATAAAAAAATACATGACATTAAAGCTCTCCAAAAGGCCTCTACGTGTTGGATCTATATCCCCACGCAAGCCTATCAAAAGACCGGAATTTATAGGCCCGTGAAATCCAAAATGGAGATATACTAATGAAAATAGTAAATACATATATATAGCTGAGTCGAAAACAGTCATTTTTCTAAGTAATTAACTGAAGTTGTCCCTCGCTCTATTTACTGCAATTTACCCAATCGAATTTCATAAAATATATTATTGTTATTAATTGGGCCTCCTATTTTATCTCGGTGAGCCGGTGACGTTGAATAGAGTCAAATGTTGGTATTTGCTGTGGAGAGTACTTCATGATCACTTGATCAGCTTTCTGATGGGCACTCGACCAAGCGATCACGACCTAGGTTTTTTTTCATTAGTAAGTTTTTAATTTAATTGTTTTACACACTTTTGTTTTGTGAATAAACTGATTTCTCAAAAATAAATTAGAAGCTCAATTTCCTTAGTATAGGTTAGGAATAAACTTTAAATACCTATTAGAGAACCTAATTTACAATAACTGCTAAATTTGCCGTGACATGTTAATCCCAATACACAATCGCAGAAGCAAATGTCAGCTTACTCCAATAATTAACTGTACCTACAACACCCTCCTACTATGTCACTATTTAGTCTATTACAAATCCTATCCAAATCAATCTTCAGCTCGAAAACTCAAAACAGAAGCCCACAATCCAGAATTGATGTCCAGTAAAATTTTATTTGTTTAATTATGAGTTATGACGCGTACGCAGTGATTAAGATCTCCTTGTAATTTGGGAAATGAAACGATCACAACGGCTGTAGGGTGATGTCGATAGTAAAACTACACACACATAAAACAATTAATTACTATATTTATGTTAATCAAAATTGCACTTTATTGCTCCTTCTTTAAGTTATTATTCCAATGCCGTGAGCTGAGACTTACCGGGTTTGTTAGTAGTGAAGGTGTGTGGTGTGTGTGCTAACTTATTCACAGGGTGCGCGTTAACGACAATAAAAATAACAATTACAAGAGAGATGGCTATCTCGGTAATCGTTTCGAGTAATTCCACACGACGGATGTTTATTGTTATTTAGTTACACATGTGGATAATGTTATTGATGGCTGCAAAGTATGAAGTATGGAGATCTAACGTTTTTGCAATTTTGAGTGCAGTTTTAAATTCTTGACGCGTTTTAAGTAGCATAACAAGCAATGTTTTTACTTGGGTATAAATTTTTTTTCTCTGAAATAAAAGCTTTTTAATTTTTTTTTAATTTTAGCATGCTTATGCAGGGCAATGTTTATACATACATTGCCCAAGTAAATTCAAATTTTGAACTAATAACTGAGATATTAGTTTAGTGTCTGACAAATCATGCGTTGTGGATATAATTTTTCATAAGATATTTGACATTTCATACTTCCCAAAATTTTAATAAAAATTGCGTGTCAATTTGTTTGTAACAATAAAATCTATCGCAATTTCCAACCTAATTTAACAACAAACTCAAAATAATACCGACCGTAATGTCAGTAATACCGACCAAATCACCGGACGTAATGAAAATGTTCCCAAAGCATCTTATGATGACAATCTCAACTTCCGGACCACACTGAACCTGTGATTAAGTGCCAAATTTGACTCACCGACCAACACGCGGCAAACATAGACAAAATTAACAAATTTAACTATAAAAACCAACAAAAAGAACAATAACTTAAAAGCAATAAAGATAAGGATGAAAGTCCTTTAATTTTTAAAATTACTAATGAAAGCATATTTGTTGTGGATCACAATTTTAACAATCATAATCATAAAAGAAATAATGAATCGACAGGCCATATAAATAAGGTTGAGAATCATATAAGTTATAACGTTGAACATGAAATACTGCGGTTTATTGAAGAAAAAAGGTAAAGCTACCGGGCGCCTTGTTATTAGCGACTTCCTAAAACGGTCACTTTTTGCAACGTCTATCGGTCACTTCAAAAGGGCGAACTGACAAATTGCGCCAACAATGACTAACGTATTTGTACAAACGTTTTTGGAACCCTTTTGTTACTAACAAAGAAAATAAAAGAAGTATTTCTGGTTATTAATAATCTGTTAACAATTGTGGTTGAAGGCGAAATAAGAAATCCTTTTACGCGTATCTTTCGCTTATCAATCAGGACTAAGTCGAGTGTCAGTCGTCAGAGAAATCTCCGAAATAAATTAGCTAATGTGCGTAAAGTGGCCTGGCTCGTGACTTGTCTGGAGACCAATTCTGACTACACAATTTGTTAAGGTTTTTACCTAGTTATGATACGACCTTGACACTACTTAGGTCTACCCCACTCCACACTAGCGTCACCTAAGCGTCGACATCTACTTAGTCAACTCTATGGCTGCTGCTCGACGCAACGTTGGCTGTACTGCGCAGCGAAGTCATTTTCCATAGCGGTGACTAGACACCGTCGTTAAAAAGATGCTAGTGTGAGGTGGCCCTTACAGTAAGAGCGAGTGGGATGTCCTGCGAGTTGCGCCTATTACAGGGCCATTACCATCTAGACGTGGAATGTTAGGGAACCAATACATTCCACAACTTTTCTTTCCGCACAGACTCTAGTTGTGACACGACACGACTCCTCAGTGCATTTCGCGCGCAATCATCGTGAGCTATGGTCATAGTAGTGTCATAACAATATATATAAAAACCTTATCAAATAGGTTAGTCAGAATCGGCCTTTTGGTCGGGGGCTGAGGGAACTGAACTTTGTGTCAATATACTCCGAGAAATATTGACAGCGATAGTGAGGTATTTCCGGTACGTGAAACCTAATTTATTTTGCACGCCTTTGGATATCCGTAATTTAGGTATCGAGCTTTAATTGGAGGTAAGTTGGTATAAAAAATCGCTCTAACATGCATTGCGTTGTTTTGGTGTAGGTCCAAATAATATTATATTACTACAACAGAATATAAATAGGTAATAAGTACAGATGCCACGAATATTCGGCAACTATTCGGTATTCGGCCTATTCGGCCATTTTCCGAATATCTGTAGTTGCACCTCATCATCATTCGCTTGCCCTTGTCCCATTCACTTGGGGTCGGCGCAGCATGTCTTTTTCTTCCATACATCTCTGTCACCCGTCATCTCATCATTCACTTGCGTTAGTTTCATATCATCTTTCACACAGTCCATCCACCTTTTGCACCTACCTAAAAAGAAAAATTACACAATAAAAATAACCGCAAACCACTATATTTTATTTTAAGATTTTAAACAGAGACCCTGTTTTTGAGCATTTGTTGATTACAAATAATTTTGTTTTTATCATGGGTCTAATTTGATTGACCTTAATTACAATCACTAGTTCTGAGCAACAAAAGTTAAATCTCAGCAAACGTTGTGCTTTGTTGGCGAACAGTTTTCGTAATTAACGTGACCTCAAAATGGTCGCATGTTATACCGAATAGGTACTCGGTCGCCGAATATTTGGCGCTTCGGCCGAGAGAGTGGCCGAATATTCGGTATTCGGCCAAAACCACTATTCGGGGCATCTCTACTAATAAGTTATGATGTTTTGCGCCAATTGCGCCGTAAGTACAAATGTGACCTGAAAAATGTCTAGTTATCTATAATGTCTAGTTATTAGGTTTAGTTGAAATGTGTTTTTGTCCCTTATTTTATTTGCATTGTATTTTAATTTGTGTCGTGTACAATAATAAAGAAGCTCTTTTAATCCTTAAAAAGTGAAAGAAATTGGGGTTTTTTCTGTTATATATCTCATATATTAGCATTTTATTAACCTACATTGTATGTAAAATTAAAAAAGCGTCAATATTAAAAGTACGTAGTGAACTTACAGGTGTTAAGCGGCATGATGATCGGATGAAATCACACGACAATCAAATTCATTAGTACCATCAGACAATTAAATCCGTTCGTTTTCCTCTAATTATCCCAAGAATGAGCCCTCAATAGAAAACAATAATTACTTTTCTTCTAAATCAATTTGTCAATGAATCCATCCAATTCTCGTAATTACACGATCTGGGTTGGACTGGAGTCGTGATCTGAAAATCACGATATCATTTAATTGCTTTTACCCACAGGCAGTTTCAATCGACAGTGAAATCTGAGCTTATTAACGTATTTAGGGATGTGCCGTTAACCGGCTCCGAATATGTATTATTATTATTATTATAAACCTTCTTTATTCCTTAAGTAAACTTAGTCTATTTGTTACATATTGTTATATATGTTATATTTTTTTTTATAATACTTTCATAAACAGTTGTTATTAAAGTTTGTTGAAGATACCCTAACAACCATTTTCGGTCGCCGTTACGACACCGTGTAGACACATCTTGCGTCGACACCGTCTTTTCCGGTCACAAAACGGTCGCAGTGTGGTCGCCGTTACGTCGTCGTTACCAAAATGGGGAAGGCTCGACACAGACACATTTCAGTCACAAAGTGTCGTCGCCGTGTGCACACATTGTTACCAGTTTGCGACTAGTTATCCCAAAATCATTCGTTCATTTTGTTCGTTTCAAATGGGAACTGTCAGATGGAAATATACTTAAATAAAAATAAACAAGTGACAAACGCCATCGCTAAGAAGGATTTACAAGACGTAAGTATTTATTGTTTGCATTTATATTACATTATGGCTTTAAATACTATGGGAAATTAAACTGCTCGAGTGATTTGATTAACTAGGTGTAATTTTATCAACGCGCCACCTCATTATTTTAGTTTAGCCAGAAATGAAATTATTTACTTCTCAGTGCATGTGTTCATAACTACATTATTTGATGCAATTTTAGTGCTCCGATGCATATACTATACCTAAATAATAAAAATAACGCTTTACATACTACTAAACTTGGTAATTATGATGTAAAAATATGGTTTAAGGCTGAGAAAAATTCCAGTCACAAAGTAGTCGCAATGTTACGACTCTGTGTAGACTCTGTGTAGACACTGTGTAGACACTGTAGACATATGTCAAAAGTAGTAACAAAGTTACTGGATTTGCAAAATGGCTCCTTGTACTCATTTGTTTTTAGATCAGTGTTGCCAGATCGTACCTTTTATTTACGTACTTTTTGAATAGCATATGTACTTAAAACGTACCCCGCCCAAAACCGTACTAAAATCGTACTTTTTGGCTAAACCGCACATTTTAGTACGATTTTACGTACTTTTCGTATGAGCGGTTCAAAAATATGCTATAATGGCGTAGAAATAATAGTGACAGACCAAAAAAGTACGATTTATTTGCGTAAAAATTTGTGACTTTTTGTTTTGGTATTTCTGTGCCTTACTATTTTGCATATGAATACTGTTCCTTTTGCCCTGAGAAAAACAAACTAATCATAGTTTTTTGCCCAACGTGACCGCAAGTTATCTTTATTTTCAGATATAACCAATTGCTACAGAATACAAATGACAAAGAAAAGAAGCAAGAAGGAAATAAAACGAACAAAAATACAAATGATTCCTCGACGCAATCGGGTGATTCTTAAATTGTGTCCAGATTTTTTGTTTTTGTCATAAAAGTTTTTATAAGAGTTTTGAATGATTCACGGCTAGTTTTACTACCTATATAGACCGTGATTACCTTTTGTATTGTTTTTGAGCTCCCGATATTTCGACGCAGTTACATGCATCTTATTCACGGGTGACTGAAGATAGCGGGTGGGTGTCAAAGTTGTATAGACTGCGCTCTGTCTATCCTCATTATATCATATCGGGGATATCGGGAGCTCAAAAACAATACAAAAGGTAATTACGGTCTTTTTTTTTCATACAAAACATGGTACTACCTATATATTGGTGATTCTTGAATTGTGTCCAGAAGTTTTTTTGGCATAAAAGTTTATTTTTCACATATTGTTACATATAAAGTACATACAAAAAGTGAGCGTTCCGTGACATTTCTTGCATTTTCTAAATATGTATTCTTTATCTATGAGGATCTCACTAGAATACCTAATATAATTAAGTCGTTAATTTTTAATTATCCTGTATAATGATCTCAGCAATTCGTTTTAGTAGTTTAAGTTTTAAATAAGTACAGACGGATGGTTGTGATATAATATATAGACTGCGAGCCACGAACCGAATTTAATGACCAATAGCCTCCCGGGCGAAAACTCGTAAAGTGGAATACCTAATATAATTAAGTCGTCAATTTTTAATTATTTATAATGATCTCAGCATGTCGTTTTAGTTTAGTAAGAGCCTGTTATCGATTTTAGTCGCAAAAATGTAAAATTGTTAGATTAAGTCGCAGAAATTGTACACCTTTTGATACGTACTTAATAGAAATAACAAGTACTGGTTTCTATTAGCACGTCTTCTCATCTTGCAGTTTTACAGATCAATTTTTTGAAAACAGACTCTAAATTAGTAATGTTTTTTTTCTTCAGATGGACGTTTAGCGCGCGTAAAGCACTGATTTTGTCGCTCATATTTATTTGTAAACTTCGTAAAGTTTGGACTGCTAAAAATAGTAATTTTGTATTACACATATCCTGTACTCTACCTTTTACAGACTAAATTTTTATTATTATGACTGAAGTAGTGTAAGTTAGACGAAATCAATTTCTAGTATATTGTTCTTGAAATCATTTTAGATCATTTAAAGCTTTTTTTTCCATACAAAACATGGTACTATATTGGTGATTCTTAAATTGTGTCCGGAAGTTTTTTTTTATAAAAGTTTTTATTTTTCACACATTGTTACATATAAAGTACATACAAAAAGTGAGCGTTCCGTGACATTTCTTGCATTTTTTTAAATATGTTTTCTTTATCTATGAGGATCTCACTAGAATACCGAATATAATTAAGTCGTTAATTTTTAATTATCCTGTATAATGATCTCAGCAATTCGTTTTAGTAGTTTAAGTTTTAAATAAGTATTAAATAAGTACAAACGTATGGTTGTGATATAATATATAGACTGCGAGCCACGAACCGATTTTAATGACCAATAGCCTCCCGGGCGAAAACTCGTAAAGTGGAAAACCCTGGTTTTTTTCTTGTTATTTTATAATAGTTTAGTATGGTCAACCACTGAACAAATATTAAACTTTAAAATATTTTGAGCCTTGCCAATATAAGGGTTAAAAAAAGTATGCTTAGAGAATGTTAATAATTAATGTTTATTTATCGAAGCGTTGATAATATTGGAAAGAATACCATTTCGGTATTGCAATCCATAGCAAAAACTTTGCATTTAATGTCGTCTAAATTATATTCTCTCAATTCTTCATTTTCATAAATGAGCGCTGTGGCATATATGTTTATGTTTGATGATTTAAATGGCAACTCAAAAAATATATATTTGTTTTTTATATTCCCGCCGAAGACTTTTATTTTTCCTTCTACACAAGTAGCGTATTGCATTTCTGTTAAATTTTTGTCAGTAGTTAGAAACCACTTGTCCTTATTGTTTTTAAGCTTAGAATAAATTTAAAAGTGGAAAAATTACTGCCTTGGGGAGACTTGAACTCACGGCCTCTGGATGCCTCGGCAGAGCGCTGGAGTATCTATCCAGAGGCCGTGAGTTCAAGTCTCAACCAAGGCAGTAATTTTTCCACTTTTAAATTTATTCTAAGCTTAATAGCATCGATCGCAGACGTTTCTGCTTGTTAAAAATTAACTTATTGTTTTTAGATATCGAGTATTTTTTACTAATTCTGACTGTCTTAAAAACTTTTTCACCGGTTTCCAGTAAAATTTCGTTTTTGAGGGCGGGATCTGATTTGTTGCAAGTAGTCTATTCAATTTCGATAGTTCTTGTATGCGATTCGCTACTTGCGCCAATGGTTGGTCCCCTTTTCGTAACAGGTTTTTAATACTGTAAAGCATACCTTCAAAAGGATAGGCGCTAAGAGAAGGTAGAGACCCGAACTTCATAACGTCAATCATTGACAACATGGCTTTAAATCTTTTATACTGGACGCTCGATGCCCAAAAGGGACGGTAGTTCGGAAGGGACGACAAAGGGACGGTGTGGCATTAAAAAGGACGGAAAATCGTCCTATTTGGGACGATTAAAAGGATTATTAAAAGTTAAATAAGACACTGTCAAATATATTGTACATATATAAATTAATCTTTAGATTTAAGATAATTGCCTTGCCCTACCAGGGCCCATGTGAAACTATTATATGTGTAACACCTGTGTACCATGGATGCAATAAATAAATATGAATATGAATATGAATATCTGGCAACACTGCTATTAATGGACAGTTTGACAAACCTTCGTTTTCAAGAGGTATTTTATATCGTCATTTGCGGTCACAATGTTTCGAAACATTTCAGTAACCGTTACGACACATTGTGTAGAGATTTGGTCACAAACTGAACGCAAAGTGTACACAATGTGTCGACACCTTGTTACCGAAAAGTGTACACACGGCGACGACACTTAGTTACTGAAACAATTCTGGCCACATTGTGTGCACACGGCGACCACACTAAGTTACCAAAACTGAACACAGTCGCAAAGTGTAGTAACGGTTACGACACCGTTTCGACACATCTGACATTTAGTTACTACTTTGATGATTCTGCGACCGGAATGGTTATATGGGTAATAGTTGTTTTTTATTTTATTTAAGGCCCCTTTCGGGTAAAGGTCTACTCCAACTTTATCCAGCAACTTCGGTCTTTGGCTGTCTCCATCCAGCTTTTACCGGCCGAATATGTATTACATTCTTGTAATTTTGTAAATAGTAATAATCCGGCTGTCCTTTTTATACTACTTCACTGGCTCAGTGACCCAAAAAGGATCTTGGCCTCTGACGGCTCTGACACAAGAGAGCGCCACTCTGCCCTATTCTGCGCCATTCACGCCAGATGGGTATTCCGAGGGCGGACAGGTCTTTTAAGGCTTCCTATAGGTAAGTACCTTTTATAAGTAATTTTAACTATTTTTACCCACCATCTTAATTCCCATCCAAGACAGTGGATTATAAGCTTAATAGCATCTTTCGCAGACGTTTCTGCTTAATACAAAATTAATTTAACTATTTTTAATCGAAATAAAATAAATATAACCCTTGTCCCCGTAGTCGGACTGCTTACGCGAAAAATAGTTTTGTTAGAAGGGCATGCAGGTTGAACAACGAAAAATGTCTGAATCTCGATAGATTACGAACTTAATAGATTTAAAACACTATCTATGCAGTGTAATAACCCAGATCATTCGTTTGGCGCTATTGGGAAAAAATCTCAGTATTGAACGTTAATAAGTAATAAGAATAACAAAACCTTTTTAGTATTCAGTTTATATACAATTTAATTGTTAACACCCTGATACTCTTGCATTTTTTTTTCATTATTGTTGTTATTGTTTTTGTTCTTGTTTGCACAAATAGCTCTGTTTTACTCTGTAGAAACTTTATTAAACATGATGTTAAAATATTTTCATTAAGGAAACTGTAAGTCTAGCTTTAAGAAAATTTCCAGTGTTATGCATAACTATAGAAGACTGTTTGTTTCTTAAATAAATAAATAAATAAATAAATAATTAGTAAACCTCCTTCCTTTCTTCCTTCCTCCTTCCTTCCTTCCTCCTTTTATAATTACTGCAAAATGTTTTTTTTTGTAGAATAATGAAACTGTACACATTCCTCATTTGGGTCGATGATACTAGCCTAAGAAAATAATATTATTTTCCCTTTAGTGATAAATGCCTCTTGCCAAACTAGTATGGCTAAAATTTCGTCTATTTCGCTAGTATTTTTGTGTGATAACTATAGTGCGAGCTGCAGGTATTTATTAAAATTAATACCTAATTATCATGGAAAAACCAAAGATAGGTAAGTTCTTTAGAAAACATAACTAAAAAAAATATAATAGAGTATCATTAAAAATCTATCAATAGGTATTTTACTTCGTGGTGTCTATCTGTCTGATAACTAACCTAACCTAACCTAACAATTAATTTACCACATCACTAGTCTACAGAGTCTACTCTGAAGAAAGGGCTTAATCCACACACCAACTAATTAGTAAAAAGGCCAATTGACACTAGATTAGCCGGGTAAGCCAGAAGGCGGGACTTGCTCTAAGATCTGGTGACGATTGGCGGCGTGCCGCAGGGGCGGGGTCTGGGCCCCATGTTGTATTTGAATTATGGATGACTCTCCAAACCAGTTGGGGACGCCGCGGCTGCCGCTCCGCTCGCTTGTCTAATTAATTGATGTTTTCATTTAATAGCCTGTATTCTAATTGGGAGAACAATTGAGTGTTAATGTGGATTCCCGTAAAAATGGTCAAGTAAGTACCTAGTTTTTGGCCTGAATAGTTATTTGCGTTTCGTATGCCTTCCCAAAGCCCACGTTCCTACTTATGTTACTAATGAATTTCAATTGAATGTAACAAATCATTGAGGACTTTCGATTGGAAATGAGTGATTTTTTTTTTAATTTGTCCAATACAATTGTTTACTCATATGCTAGTTGTACGTTTCCACTAACGCCATCTAGTCACATCTGGATGGAAAAGTATCACTCTAGTGGCAACCTGTAGAACTAACCTTAAGAAGACTAACTATAAAAGAAGTATTTTCTACTCAGATATTTATAACAATTGCTTGACTAGATTTACAAAATTCCTTAATTAATTACCAAATTTAAAATAATCTTTATACATACTTAATTATCACTATGACAATTGTACTACATATATCACTATCACCTGCCTTGTTGACGTTATTTTATTTTTCAAACTGGAAGGGTACGCCGATAGATGTCAATTCAATTTTGCGACATTTGGCATTTTTAGATTATAAATTGTATAGATATTACACCTGTCAGCGTAACCTTCCAGTTTGAAAAGTATTATAATAGGTACCTAAATCCTAAAAAAAATTTTCTATGGAAGTTACCGAAAATTCTGGAAAATCGCGCAATCAAAATTTAATTCGAAAAAATATTTGAGTTAAATATGACATCTATTTGTGCCAGTAATTTGTTAGTCAAATATGGAGTAGAGCATACCCTACAATAATAACATTTTTTCAGTCGGTATTCTATATAGCTACTTTTTTAACTTTACCAATATCAATTCAGTAATTTAGCAGATTTACTCGCTTACAACAGAATTCTTTGCAAGACCGCCAAACACTACAAGTAAAGCATTCTGTCAATTTTTTAACCCTTAAACGGGCAAAAGGGTGTCAGAAATTATTCAAATTGGAGCCCTATTACTTTGCATTAAAGTTAAATATCATAGTGGGAAATACATTCACTCTGTCTTATAAAGGCCTTGTTTTACGGCTGCCCTAATTACAAATCCATCTAAAATTATGGAATGCACGCCAGATTTCACAGTGATTTAGACAGCACGATAAAAAGCCTTCTGACGACACGACAAAAAGCTACCATGTCAAGCACGCAGACCGATAACCCTGAGAGGGACAAAAACCGGCGAAATTAGAGAACAAGCGACTAACGCGGCTCTAACGTCGCGCGATAACGCTGGCTAGGGTTGTCTGCCACTTGAGTTGCGATATTTAGATTTTATTCTAGAAACTTTCTAGACTAGTATTAATTATACTCCTCCTTGTCCGTGTCATGGCACTATACACTCGCCACACTTTGTCATTGCAATGCCAAGCAGGGTTAGCTTCCGACTATTTTGATAATTTTAGGACTGAAACCGAGCTGTGAATGGAAACGAAAACGGGAATGTTTTTTTCATTTCTCATGCTCTGAAAGAGGGTCATTGTTGTTCTAAAAGGTGCGCAGAAAATGATACGTGTCTGCACTAGAGCATTTTACGTTCGAAGTACGATATTTTTAATTTTTTTACGATAAGCAATTGAAATTTGAGTTTAAATGGATTTGTTATACAATTTCCATTGTGATACTTGACTCTCCATTCCATAAATAACGATACTTTTGCCTGAATTTTTAATTGAAAGTTCCCTCAATAAATACTATAAAAATGTATTATTCGTCATGTTTTTGAAAAAACACATGCATTTTACTTTCCTCGTATTCGAAATGAAAAGTAGAGTGTTTAACTCGGGTGAAAGGCATCATTTCTGCCTCGGACTATTGGCGCTCTCACTGCGTTCGAGCGCCAAGACACCTCGGCAGAAATGAGTGCCTTTCATCCCTTGGTTAACAATCTACTATTTCATTTCTCATGCTCTGAAAGAGGGTCATTGTTGTTCTAAAAGGTGCGCAGAAAATGATACGTGTCTGCACTAGAGCATTTTACGTTCGAAGTACGATATTTTTAATTTTTTTACGATAACCAATTGAAATTTGAGTTTAATAGTAGATTGTTAACCAAGGGATGAAAGGCACTCATTCCTGCCGAGGTGTCTTGGCGCTCGAACGCAGTGAGAGCGCCAATAGTCCGAGGCAGAAATGATGCCTTTCACCCGAGTTAAACACTCTACTTTTCATTTCGAATACGAGGAAAGTAAAATGCATGTGTTTTTTCAAAAACATGACGAATAATACATTTTTATAGTATTTATTGAGGGAACTTTCAATTAAAAATTCAGGCAAAAGTATCGTTATTTATGGAATGGAGAGTCAAGTATCGCAATGGAAATTTTATAACAAATCCATTTAAACTCAAATTTCAATTGGTTATCGTAAAAAAATTAAAAATATCGTACTTCGAACGTAAAATGCTCTAGTGCAGACACGTATCATTTTCTGCGCACCTTTTAGAACAACAATGACCCTCTTTCAGAGCATGAGAAATGAAAATGGATTTGTTATACAATTTCCATTGTGATACTTGACTCTCCATTCCATAAATAACGATACTTTTGCCTGAATTTTTAATTGAAAGTTCCCTCAATAAATACTATAAAAATGTATTATTCGTCATGTTTTTGAAAAAACACATGCATTTTACTTTCCTCGTGTTCGAAATGAAAAGTAGAGTGTTTAACTCGGGTGAAAGGCATCATTTCTGCCTCGGACTATTGGCGCTCTCACTGCGTTCGAGCGCCAAGACACCTCGGCAGAAATGAGTGCCTTTCATCCCTTGGTTAACAATCTACTATTGTGTAGCAGTGTGACAGAAAGTATTTAAGTTATAAAAAAGTACTATTTTCTTTCTTGTAAATTGTTGGTATTTTACGGTACATCAATTTTACCACACTTTGAAATTAGTAGGTAGTTACAGCGATTTAAATAATTTTATTATCGTTGGACGATATAAAATGACTGGATATTTAAAAAAATATTCAGTAACTCGTTAGCATTTTACCCACCAATGGCAACCCTAAGCGCCTGCGCCGGCAATTTGTCCCAGGCGCCTCAGATAAAAGTCCCTAATGCGACAAGGGTGTATCCCACTTAGATGATAGTACGGACTTGGGACTTTGTTCCGTCAAAGGTGCGGAAGGATGTCGGTACCGCGGCGGAATGTCGCCGACATCCCTGCGCCTGAGTGTACGACTTTATTATGACAGAGGTCAGCGGCGGAGGCGGAGCATCTAACCGTACTGACTGGACATCGGTGGTGACACTGGTGACTGGCTGGCTGTCATATTCTAAAATAATAGAATTTTAACCTCCGTTTCAACACGGTACATTCTTTGCTTTTAAAATTGGCCCAAAGGATACGCTAGTTAGATCGAAGTTGTGTGAACTGTGAACGAACCGTAAGCAGCGAAATCACAGAAAAACAAATAATGTGAAGTAGTGTCCGACCAAAATCGGATTTTTTGCCGCAAACGACGACGAATCCTGTTTGTTTTTGTTCTAGTTTTGGACGAAACATGATTTTTATGCCGAAATCGAAACGGAAACTTCGGTCGGACACTAATCTGAGGGCCTACCGCGAACCACATTCGACGTGTTGCCTCTCTGTCACACTTACGTACGAATTTACAAGTGCGACAGAGAAGCAACACGTCGAACGTGGTTATCGGTAGGCCCTCTGAAGTGCACTACAGAAAGCTTACAAACGAGACTCGTAAATTACTTAATTTAACTGATACAATTTGTTTTATGGTTGTTTTATCGTTGTCTGAATTGTAAACGGATGCATGAGAACCTGGATGCGGCTTACTAAGAACATTTAAATTTGAGCTAATGTTAGTATGACTTACGACAGTTTAATTTGATGACTAAGTACAATGCCCTTAAAACTTACAACGACGATGCTTGATTTTTTGGTTTATTTTTGGATTTAGCGGTATTTTTTTACATTTTGGTCATAGAGAATGGTAAAAGAAAATCAATGAATAAAATAAATAAATCTGTTTCACAAAATTACGGATTAAATTCTTGCATTCGTTGCATTCATAATATTTGGAAATAAGACTCATAGTTTTGTTTCATGAGTAACTATCGCGGTAACCGAAGACAATATCATAATATTTTTTTAATCGTATACAAAATAAATTAAATAATTAATATCAGTGACTATTTTTAAAGTAAAGCTCATTTATGGCTTGATTTTACCTAAGTACCTACCTAAATATATAATATTTGACATATATATTTCTTGGTTCATATGACCCAGCGACATAATAAAAAAAACTTCCTAGGGAAAAAAATAGGCTATAGCTCACGCTAAACCTGCGTGAAATACCATATACAGGGTAATCAATCCAAATGGGTCAGTAGGGAGAAGTCAGAAACTATGAGAGATAGCGACATCTGTTGTTAGGAACTATGGCTTCGATTTTGGATTTAATAATAATGGCATTCTTTTTTTTTAAAGCGCTGGTGGCTTAGCGGTAGGGGCGTACGACTTGCAATCTGGAGGCCGCGGGTTCAGACCCCGTCTTCGTACCAATGAGTTTTTCGAAACTTATGTACGAAATATATTTGATATTTACCAGTCGCTTTTCGAATTTCAAATTTCAGGATCAATTATACAAACAAATACTATACACGATTACATAAAGAATATTGACCAGGTTCGATTCCCGGTTATGTATATGTATGAGAGGTTAAAAAAAGTTTGAATGTCATTATTATTAAATCTCAATTTGACGTTCATAAGAAAAGACTTCGCTATCTCTCATAGTTTCTGACTTCTCCATACTGACCCATTTGGATTGATCACCCTGTATAAGCAAGTATGATTAAAAGGTAATGTACCTGGGCTATCTTTTTTGTTCTGTCGCCAGAATTTGAAACAAAAACAAACGACAGTCGCTCCTAGCAATCATTCCTTTGAAATTCCTTGTCGTCGACACACAGTGTCTTAGAAACAAAACTCAAAAAACACAAAAAAGTCGCTTCCAAATTTCTACAATCTTCCAATTTCTCGTTTTAATTTGTGAACAATAAAAACGGGCCAAGTGCGGGTTGGACTGGGGGTTCCGTACAACTGACAACAATTTTTTTTACAGTGTTTTTATTTGTCCTTAAGACTGACTCATACTTTACAGGTTTTTAACCGACTTCAATAATGGAGGTTATCAATTTGACCGTATTTTTTTGTATGTATCCGAACTCCGTCATTTTTCTGAACCGATTTGGAAAATCATATTTTTGTTTGAATGTATATACATACCTGGGCTATAACCGCAAACATCGAAGTTCACAAATTGCGGGTATCTTTCTCTGTCACTCTAATTACGCCTTCATTGAAGTAAAAGAGAAAGATCTCCGCAATTTGCGAATTTCGGTTTTTGCGGTAGGCTCTAGTCCCAATTTGTTGTTATTTGTTGTTAGCCAGTCTTTTCTTATTTATTATCACACCCTGTTTGATGTTTGTATCAGCTTTAGAGTTACAATAAAAACAAATAAAACATATATTTTGTGTAGATTTTTAATTTCGTTATAAATTTGTTATTTGGTTCTTAAGATAGATCCCATTTATCAGACGAAAAGCGTAAGGTTAGTACAGTCAGCTGCAGAGATATTTAACCCCCCGTGAGTACAAATAGTCTGGGTTAACTATATATGCAGCTGTCTGTACTTTATTTTTTAGATTTTGTCATACTTCGGGTACGGAACTCTAAAAAATCCTGTTGGAATTCGGTTCCGTGACGCGTCGGTGGTCGCGTGTCGCGCCTAATTACAAGCGCTACTTATCTCCTTGTCCCAAACCTTTTAGTGACGGCGACCACTATAAATCTGAGGTCCGTCTTTGTATCTGTCTTGAGTTCTGGACGCTAGGGCTGCGGCTGTAGAATGTTTTTGCAAATATTTTAAGTATAAGTAAACAAGTTTATACCAAACAGACAAAATAAAGTAGGTAAAACATCTAAGTATATGTACAAAAGAGAACTATATTCTTCCAGCTTTAACTTTGGGAAAATGAGAAAGGTACACTGAAAGGTAAAAGACAACTTAATATGAACATATGTGCCATTTTTAACCAAAAGGGTACTTATTGTCAGTTGTCAATAAGGCGCTATTTCCATATAGCTTCAGAATCAACCTTATCGACAACCGACAATGTGGTACCTTTTGGTTGAAAACGTCACATATAACAATATTAAAATGTTAAAGGCGCTTTGTGTAATTTTTTTTAAACATAATAAGGCTAAATGTAATGTGTGTAATAAAATTATAATTTGTATAGGTATCGCCATTTCATAAACAAATGTATGTGTCGATCATTGGTTTTATTCCACTTTGTTCTTTGTTGTAAATGAACACCAATGAAATTATGTTTTTTGTATGTTTTTGTTTTCTAGTCTACAAAATCCCTGTTGAACAAAATTATTAACAAACGGCGAGTTTCTTGTGGCAGATCCCACACTGATTACCCACTGATTACCAGCCCGCCGGACGAATCGGCCTGTCAGTTGTTCGGAACTATACATTTTTTGTTTTAACTGACAGGCTGATATCATCCGGCGGACTGATAATCAGTGGCCCCCTTAAATATTAGGTACCTAACTTTTATTTTCAATCAAATCATAGCTAAGTAAATTAAAATGTTATACGTTATTCATAGTGAAGGTACCTACATAAAAATCCTGATATTTTCACCATTGTCATCTTAGCTAGGCCCCCAAACCAAAGGTCCTAACATGCCAGCAAAAACTGATGCGCGGTAACCCTATTAGTGCCGCCGCCGGGGCTGCGGTTTGGCGTCGGCCATATTAATTGCAAATGTATTAATATTGCCGATAAATGTTGATGCGGATGTTGGCCGACCTTCGTAGGCCGAACTTGAGTGACCCGGCTGTCTAAAAAGCATTAACACAGTAAAGTTGAGTTTAATACAGTGCTTGCAATTTTTTTTATATTTAAACTGACCAACAACCTGCGGAGAAGTGGTGACAGATCGTAAAATCATAGTATATCTGAGCCATTTTATTTAAAATTGTACACAATTTTTTTTTAGATTTGAGTATTTTCATGCTAAATATATCTAAGGCCCTGAGGACTTATTTACGCATTCCTTGGAAGCGTGAATCTGAGATCTGATGAAGAACGAAGTGAATCTGATGAAGAACGATCAAAATAAGAAAGAAACTGCTAAAATGTCGATACATCCGTTATTCCTACCATTCCGTTAACGTTTTACAGTCTATGAAAATGTTTTTATAACGAAATGGAAATAAAAATCTTGGTAATAGAAGAAGAAAAGTGTACTACACTTTTGTACTTTGTACTACACTTTTCTTCTCCTATTAGGATTGAAAGAGCTTGTGTTCTGATTACAAATAACATAAAATCTTCAAAATAAAAATAAAAAACTTTTTCACTTCTTATGCATGCATGTAAAGTTCGACTAAGTCGTGCGTAGACGACATAAATTTGCTTATTATGTTTTAGGGCATAAAGTAAAATCATTTATTACGAACCTTATTGAGTTAGCAATAAAGTCCAAAATCTGCCATACAATCTGCCAGCTCTGCCGGCGCGCTCCCGACCGGCGTGCCTAGCAACCCCTACGAGTACAATTTTCTTTAGTCTTGATTCAAGAATAAATACGATAAAAAACCTACAATATGGGATATTTTTGTATATTTTACTCAATCGAAGTGAAAAGTAGACTGTATAACTCAGGGGTAAATGTCCATTTTTATCCTCGAATCGAAATTGCCTCGGATAAAAATGAATCGCTTTATGCCCGCCCTTGTAGTACAATCTACTATTAATAAAATGGCTTATTGACTCCTTGCTTTGAAGAGATTGTGTCGAATTTATTAGGAGTGTAAATTATGGAAGCAAATTTGAGTTTTTAGCAATTCCTTTTACATAATAATAACTTTCTTATGCTAACATTATTCAATTGTTTTGTTTTCATATCATGACACTGAATAAGCTCTTTGACATCATGATTTAAACAATGGGAAGTAATTAAATGATCAGCCATTTGTAAAACTGATCTGCAAAAAAATAGCCATTAAATCATTTGGGCAGCATACAAAATATGTTGCCGGCAATAAATAAAAATCGAGCTGCAACTCTTGTTCAGCAAATAATTCACAAACGGTCAACATTATAACCAATATCCATCTGCTTAATAAATAGTTGAGCTGCAAAATTCTTATTTGGTCAGCAAGTTTTAAAAATTGGTTTGGCAGTTTAATTGAGACGTATGCATATAAAAAAAATGGTAATCTGATATAATAACATGGGTTGCGTTTGATTTAATAAAAATCGGCAGAGTTGCAGGCTGAGCGGAATCAGCCCAGGTGACCATCACGTGACACGAGCAGCCAATCGTGTGCGTGCATTTAATTCGATGATTGTTAGCAGTCACATTGTGGTGTTTAACTGCTACTAGGAAAGTGGGTTAGGTTAGGTTAGAACTGCAACCTTCACAGAAACCAACTGCTACTAGAAAAGTGGGTTAGGTTAGAACTGCGATTTTCACAAAAACCAACTGCTATTGGAAAACAGTTAGTGGGCAGTTTTTTGAAGAACAAAATGAAAGGGAAGTTATAAATTTATGGCTATTTTCTTTGGTTAAAAAACCGGCCAAGTGCGAGTCGTACTCGCGCACGAAGGGTTCCGTACCATTACGCAAAAACGGCAAAAAAATCACGTTTGATGTATGGGAGCCCCACTTAAATTTTATTACGTTTTTAGCATTTGCTGCTATAGCGGCAACAGAAATTCATCATATGTGAAAATTTCAACTATCAAGGTTGTTAATAGGGTCCCGTTTTCACCCTTTGGGTACGGAAACCCTAAAAATCTGCTGATCCACAAAGGTACCCCCTTTGCTGATCAGCTGCATTTTCAGCTAACCAATTTTTGCGGATCAGTTAAATTGTAATTCAAAATGAAATAATCCGGTTACCCAAAATTTGATTAATGGTGGATCGCTTACTGCCGATCAAATAATGAATTTGCCAAACAAATCAATTTAGAGCAACATTATGACATTAATTGCGAACTGTGTTTGAAGTACTTGCTAACCTTAACTTGATGATCAAATACACATTTTGGCTGACCAAATATATATTTTTGTTCATCAAAATAGGAATATCTGCAGATCGATTAAATAACACCCTTAAACAATTAACCTTTATTTTCTGTTTCGCAGGTAATACAACATATTATTTACATTCCGGGGCGCCCGTTCGCACTAATCTTCAGCAAGTAAGTCAATTGCGTCTCATCACTTCACAATAAACAATTATCCGTTAATTAAATCATTTCTTTGAAACTTGCGCCGCACGTCGTAGGCGTATGTTCACAGAATTACAATAAGAAATTATCAAATTAGTTGCATCTGGGGTAAAAAACCCGTCGACCGGACCACAAAGAGACCCAGGCATTGTTCACAGATTTTAAAAATCGTCCATAATTAAATGGAATTCAGTTTTTACCGGCGACATTCGCTTGATATAAATTCCTGCATGGAGAGTTTTGGAGCGGAAAAAGGAGCAATTTGCCACCCTGGTCGGATGAAGCTCTTCAATATTGAAACTACCTATTGGGAATGAAATATAAACAACAAATCAAAAATAAGTTTTTCGGGGGCTTTTGTGCAGTGTCTGAACAGTATGAGAGCGAGTGCAAAAAGCGGTATAGAAGCGGGTTCGGCGAAGAATCCAGGGCGCCTGCGCGGGCAACGATCGCTATTGAACCATTTTTCATACCGATACAATTCTTGCGTCATCTGGACTTGGAAATTCAACATTGAATGACCATATTTAGTGATTATAACGAGTCTAACTCGACATAATTTTATTATTTTTTAATACCTTATCTTATCCGACGTTTCAGTTGGGTTGCATCAGCTGTGGCCACGTATAAAAAATTAAGTACAGTCAAACAATTTAATATCCGACCTATTTCGTACCTTATCACAGTGACAATAGTATGAGGTCTCTAGCGACTTTCATATTGATTGTCACTGTGACAAGGTACAAAATGGATCGGAAATTATATTCTTTAACTGTGCCTAAGATCTCGTTAGACCCGTTAAAATCACTAAATATGTACCTATGAGTTTGTACTCAATGCGAGAGTTAAAAGTGTAAGATTGTATGAGCAGGTGAATTGAGAATGTTACGCTTTGAAATGTTTAGGTATTTGTACACCATGGTTAATACAAGGAACGAACTTTTGAGCGAACATTATATTAAAGTAATCATCGTGCAGCCATATTATGAATGTTGCCAGTTAAAGTTCCAAACTAAATAACTACGAAAGAGCGTATCTAAATCCAATGGTTTGGACTTTCTTGACACCTCATAACCGTCTGCTAGCTCTACGTCTAACTTCTAAATGGCCTCAGGTCTCAAGCATCCGCATACCTATTTAGCACATTAGACCGTCAAGTTTTCCACTTCTCTATCAAGATCACTGGCAACGTGCAAGAAAAATGTTGCAGTGATTTATTCCTTATTCCTCACGACGGGGGACAATTTGATTGGACCCAACTGTCGAGTCAATACATTCCTGTCCATTTAAGCACATGTACCTTTGAAATGCAATTTAATTTTACATTTATCTTTTACAAAAATAAACCTTAATAGGTAATATACGTCTTAATTTGTAAAGCTGGAAGTTTTACTTCTTGTTTTAAAAATTAGCTCCAGCAAATGTAAGTATGATGATTTCGCCAATGTCGAAAGTATGCGCGTAGAGCTTGGCCGGGTGTTGACTTAATAATGGCTAAACGCGTTTCAAGACCATTCTTGATTAGCTGCACACTTCCACGTTATTTCAGTGTATGATACACTTTAACCCTTGAAGCGCCCTACTATCACACGTGTGATTGTAGTTAGTATTAGGAGTTCCATACTACTGTAATACTGGGGCGCTCCACGGGTTAAAGATAAGATAGATAAGATAAGATCATTTACATAACATAACATTTGAATAACAACAACATGAATAAATGTGCAAGAAATAAAATATTCTCGAGATGATTTTGCCATTTTGAAGCTAGAAGTTACAATTTTACAACATTGGTCAAAAAGCCTTTTGAAATTAATTAGTCATGCGATTGTCAATCGCATCTTAATGCTGCTACTTTGTGAATATTTGTAAAAAAAATACTATATTTATAGGCTTAAGATATGATAAGTTTTGAATGATTCACGGTTAGTTTCACTAGACTTATATTGACCGGGATATGGACCGTGATATGATACTCGTACTCGTCAAGATATAATGTAAAATAAAAACCTGATTGAGTTGTAAGGCAATCAAAATATCCTTGCCGTAAAGGTGTTTTTGCTTTACCTACATTTAAATAGTCGGTATAATAAATATTTAATAGCGAGAACAAAAAAGCTACTACAGTTTCGCTTAAAAAATCACGCAATAATGTTTCCCATATTTCTGATGAAAGGAAAGATAAATAAGACATTACGTCGAACTAGTAGATAATGATCATTGCTCAGGATAAAAACGAAATTGAATGCACCATAAAAACTGAAATTACTGGATAGAAACATCACCCTGATGACATTGAGTGCGCATTGAGTGCAACTGCTATCAGTGGATCAGTGTGGGAATAAATTGCATATGGAAACCACGCAGTTATTAATTACGATTCGTAGAAGGAAAAAAACAGGATCAATTACATTTTATTACGGTGACATTGTCTGAATGGGTTCTTTTGTCCATGTTAATAATATATTTGTACTGTATTCCTTAGTGATATGGTTATAAATACTATAGATGTTTATTGCTGACTGTTCTCGATAACATATAAAAAACGGAGTTCCATTGATTCTTATGATCGTTATAAATAGCGGTTTTTATTAATGTGTAATTAAACTTACTTCTGAACGAATCTAATACTTATTACTCTTTAATGGATGAATATCTCGATGACAACATGTTTTTCAAATTAAAACGAAGCTCAAAGTTTTTATGAATCAAATAGCTTCGAGTATGGCGGTTAAAATATACATACGAGTGTGTTTTTTCTTCTGTATCCAAGTCTTAACAGGAATATCGCCAAATATGCACCTTACGTTAAGTAACAAAACACTTAACAAATAAAACATAAGTATATACCTAGACTGGTTGGTTTCGCCAAGTTTGAAATAAAGTAAACTTCATTAAAATATTACAAACAAACCTTATAGGACAAGTTCTAAAGTCCATTTCAGAATAGCACACGCTTCTACCTAAAATGGCTTAATTGTTTCTACATTTGATATCACGCTGGCAGAATGCAAGCTTCCATAAACGAAGTTTACCTTTGCGTATCTATGGAAATTGTGGTCAAAACGGTCGTATAGACGCTTCTTTCATGCCCTGTCTTTTACACTCTCGGATCGTACAAGAAATGTGTAAAAGAGATAGAGATCGTATCTTTTCGTTCTCCGGTGCTCAGCATGCGGTTTAATTATGCCACGGGACAAACAGACGACTGTTTTTACCTTACTTAATTTTCCATCCAGCTGCCATTTCATCACGACCAATCTAACTAGACCTGCGTCGCTCTTGATTCGCGTCGCAAAACCTTCGAAACGAGTAAAATGGAAAGTAATATGAATGCGTTTATTAACTATCAGCAATTCAAAATGGACCTTAATGTTTAAAAAAAGGGTTGAGTTTAGGTTGTCTTGTTTATTTTAGTAATTAGTATGCAGACGCTGCCAGTGGGTGCTGCAACCTACTTATGTACGGGGTAAAATTGAGGAGATCTTCTTAAATTGGTAGGTTGTTGGAATTGTTTTTGTTATGGAATAACTTAAATTGCATTTTTGTCACCCATTCGGCCTCGTCGTGATTGTGGCAGGTAGGTTTTTGCCTTTTGATTACGGTCTCATGTATATTCCTTTGTATCTTCATTAGTGGGAGATGCCTTCTGTTTTTTTTTATCTTTGGCATAATCATGTTAATTAGTGCAGCTTTGATTCGATTAGTTTTGTAATTAAGAAAGGCATGACATAGTTTATTAGCTGGTTTGTTTTTGTACGCGTGGGAATACGCGATAAGTACATATACTAACATTTTTATAAACACTTGTTTTCCATATAGAATACATACCTCGGCTACCTCGGTGCATAACTAATATAGGTACTTAATATGGATGTTAAGCTTAATCATCTGTATCATTGGAAAATGCTGGAAGAATAATATTATTTCTCTTTGACAACTTTTACTATGGGAAAATTTCAATTCAGAAATCTGGAAAAAAGTGATCTGCTTCATTAAATTCTGCTTATGAGGTGTCGATGTTTTCTATGTATGGATATATGTATAGCAAATTTTTTATTCAATTTTGGCCTAGCCCCTATTATAACACCGATTCTTTAACTAGTACCTAGTACCTACATTAGCCCATCTTTGACATCCCTAAGAAATAGAGTTCATTCAAAAAGTTTTAGTACAAATTCCGATCCCTATAACTGCAGTAAAACCACCCAACTATAGTCAAAAAGGCCCTATGGTCCAAAATTAACCCGAATATCTTCGATCAGGTGTGACTATTACAGTTTTTAGCCAAAGTATTTAGATAAAAAGACAAAAACAGAAGCCTAAATGTAAAAAAAAAAGGTTAATATTGATACTTAATTACTAATTGAACCTGTGAACCACAGTTGTAGTAGATACAGAAGTATAGTTGGGTGGTTTTATGTTAGGTTTTATGGGCGGTTGAGTATTTGAACTACTCTACAAAAGTATTGAAAAACTAGTTCACATTTAACAATCGTCAAAACCAATACAATGTAATGAAATTGCGGAAACGGCATTTTAATACGAATACCCCGATGAACTCGTGAAGTTATTTAGTCAAATTATGTGTTATTAAACCAATAAAAGAGCCCCGCTAATAATGAACATACATTCTAGTTACGTCGTTAAAAGGAAGTTAAAAGGATGCCGAATGAAATAGAAACACATCGTTAATACAGACACTTATGTATTGGAATGACCACAAAAACATATAACTTCAGTAAAGTAAATAAGAAAACATTTATCATGTTAAGTTACTTACTTACTTAAGTTAGTTTACAGTGACTTCTTAATATGTCAGGTCTGTTACAAGTACTACCTACCATGTTAACGAAAGAACTAGCGACACCGTAAAACCACACAATAATTTCAATAGTCATGTATAGTGAAGTATCAAAACTAATAAAAACCAATGTTCGTTTTAGTTTTGTGTGAGTATTTATCTCTTTTTATTTAAAACTTGGCTCAGTGTCCCAATTCTGGCCAAAGACCTACCCTCGTTTCCTTCACTCGACCCTATCATTTGTATTTTGCCATCAATCCGGGTAGATTGCGGCCAAGTCGTCTCGCCATCTCCTTTTCGGTCTGCTTGCACAATATATGGTGTAACACCATTGGTGTTCCGTAGGTCCCACTCAGTAACCATTCCGGCCCACCTTTCTGGGTGCATACATGTTAGAAGAAAATATTTGTCATTCATTTACTGCCGATTTATTCTGCTCCCATAATAACATAATTTTTCTCATTTCTGAAAGACAATAATAGACACGTTGCTTACAAAATTCCCAGAATAACAGTTGCTTTTTGTCTTACAGCAAATTCCAGAGCCTTACCCCGAGTAATTAAGAGTATTAAGACTTAATAATTACTATTAAAAAACTATGCTATAATTATAAGTGAGTTTCTCGAAATGTATTGCGAGTTGCGACTGGCACGTTGATTGCTTTAGTTAATTAAATAACGATTCTTAGTACAAGTACGCCAGGGCGCCTGCGCCTAAACCTGCGTGACGTGTAGGCGCCATCCGTTGGCCGTTTTATGAACTTTCGTAATGAAAAAGTTTTTTCAAGCAATTTTTCCAGTCTGAATAAACCGAAATATTTGGTCTAAGAACTCATCAATGTGAGAATAACAATTTAGGATTTTTAATAAATAAAATTTACGTAAAATTTAAAGTTATGCTGCACAAAACAAATAAATAAATTTACTAATTGCCACAGTAAGCTTAATAAGGCTGGTTTCGTGAGTAAATAACGATACTTTTACCTAAATGGTTAATTGAAAGTACCCTCAATAAACAATATAAAAAATACACATAGTAATGTTTAAAAAAAAAACACAAATGTATATTACTTTCCTCGTATTCGAAATGCAAAGTAATTTTTAACTCTGGTTTACAATCGATTATACATTAATTCACAGTAGGCAGAAGCTCAACCACGCCCCTCAAAGAACTATTGCACAAAAACTAGTTCACGTTGAACAATTCGATAAAATCAATGCAATGCAATTAAATTGTGGAAACGGCATTGGAATACAAATAGTTTTCCCGATTAACTCATAAAATTAGTCAAATTAACTGTAATTAGTGCAATTACGTTTGGATATCAGATTCAGTGCGAGCCGACATGCAAACGTTGTGCTAATTGCGATTAGTTGATTAAAAAGTAATCGTAAACGATTGGGTGTGTTTACAATATGTAACGTAAACACGCACAAATCCATATCCATACTAATATTATAAATGCGAAAGTCTGTCTGTCAGGTCTGTCTGTCTGTGTGTTCCCTCTTCACGCTTAAACCGCTGAACCGATTTAGATGCAATTTGGTATACAGATAGTTTAAGTCCCGGGGAAGGACATAGGATACTTTTTATCCGAGAACTCACCCCTCAAGGGGGTGAAAAGGGGGTGGAAATTTGTATGGGGAATCAATAACCGCTGAACCGATTTAGATAAAACTTATTATGGGGATAGTTTGAGCTGTGGGAAAGGATATAAAATAACTTTTATCCCCGAAATCATCCCTTAGGGGTGTAAAAAAATGGGGTGGAAATGTATAGTGTGGACCAATTTGGGGTAAAAAAGGATGGATTAAAAAACAGATTTGTTTAAGAATTAAGGTATCCAAATTACTAATTCCACGCAGACGAAGTCGCGGGCAAAAGCTAATATATAATAAGCAACTGTTTATATGACTGACTACTACTATGACTTAGCGTAAGATGTAGGATGTAGGTAATACCTACGTATAGAGATTAAATATCGCATATTGTAATTATCTCGCCGAGTTCGTATATGCTGCGAAGTATCATCATTCCTTATATGACATCTGAAATGTGATATATCTTATAATTTTTACCATAATTGACAATTTGTCGTACGCTGCCCGTAGTGCCCCCACGGGCAGAAGTCGAGTATTAGTAGTGGTCGTTGCGTGGCAAAGCACCTCCTTGCCAAAAAGGTAAAATGAAACGCCGTGTTAACATTTTTCACCTATGTCCGTTACACATTGTATCATGATCACGTTGGTGTAACGCATACCGTACACACACACTATAAACAATGATGTTATGTAAGCAACAATAATAGGGAAATGGTAATAGATACCGACCCAATTGCAAGAAAGTTTCATGAACGGATTCATGTTTTAACTAACTGACGATGAAGGGAAGGTTGATGATTTTGGTACATATGCCTATTCTCTGGTGAACTGTGCAGCTGGGGTTGCCATAGAGAAAATAGAATATCCTGCAAAAGACCGGACATCACCCAAAAAATCCTGACATTTCCTGGACGGTCCTTTCATTTAAAACAATCCCTTATTCCAAAACGTTTCGTGAATCACTAGCCCCATAACTCGCCACCATATGTAGTAAATACAGCATAACCTTCCCTTTTCTCTGTCCAACTCCAAACTTTTATCTAACTTCTAGTGATTCGTGTTTTAAAAAACCCTAACACACGCTAAATTAATTTAAAAATAATGACACACATAATAGTGATCTACTGTTTAAACTAGTAGTTCGCCCCGAATTCGCGGTTCGCCAAAAAGTAAGTTCAATTGAATGCACCTACCTAGTCGGCAGGATCGGAAACCTCGTGCGATTTATTGTAAGGTCTGTGGAGCCCTTAACTGATATATTTAAGTCACCATAAAGATTAAAATAATATTTTTTGTCAAATGTCAAATACCTGTATTATGTTTATTTTATTTCGTTTTTACCTTGCCATTTATTTTAATATCGTAAATTAAAAAACAATATTATAAAATGTGTAAACCGAGCACTTTAATTTTTGATACCAAACTCGATCATACTTTCTTGCAAATAAGATGACCAGAATAGCAAGACCCCTCAAAAATAGCTTTTTGGCCTTTTAGGCTCTTCTGGCTCCATAACCCCTTGATCGAGCCTGCTCATAATTTAATGACTAAAATATAATGCCTTCATCTACACGTCTACCCAATTTCATTTAAATTAGAATAAATTTATAGTTGGTCATACCAAATTGTCAGTAAATAAGAACAAAAAAAACTATACTCATCCTTTTCATTTGGGTGCTAGTACTAGTGTAAGACTAATATAGTATGATTCTCTGTCTATGTTTGAAATGAACCAGTCCTTTGACCAACTATACTTAAGTTATTGTCCATCAAACTATATTCTCTGATAGTTCAGCTTAAAAACATTGAAATGCCGGGACGTGCCCCTAGCCGGCCGTGTGTTCCAAGTTGAATGTAAGAACTTCACTTTGCTTCGCTCGCTCGTTCGAATATGACGATACTTAAAATGACACTTAAAATATGTTGTAATGTTCCTGATACGAGTAATTAATCAATTTTCTTAATGCGTGCAGAATTTCGAAGCAGAAATGTGCGACGGCCGCAAAGTGGCTCGTTGTCGTACGGCCGTGTGGTCGTTAATAGTGCGTGTATCACTTGTCAAAATGTTCTAACGAGACACGCTATCCGCCACCGCTTGGTAAGGCTGTGGCCGAGAATAAGCTGCCAGCGGTGAGGGAAATGAATTTATATTTTGTATGTATTTTTGTTCATCGTAGTAAACACTTATGAGAACATTAAATAACAATCCCTGAAAAAAAATATGATAATATTTCATATGGGATTGGGAAGTAAACATAGGAGAAAAATATGTAATCTTCACTGTCAATGACTAAAAATATTAACGGTACGAACCCGCGCAGGCAGTAGCCTCTCCGACCCCCAGTGTGAGACTACCTAGTCTTACTCCTTTAAAACGAGAGTCAGTAGTATAGTTTGGCCCAGGACTGTCTGATTAAAAAACCGGCCAAGTACGAGTCGGACTCGCGTTCTAAGGGTTCCGTATATTACACAATTTAAACAATGTATTTTGTATGTGAAACGTGAGTGAAATGTCTTTAAAAAACCCGTAGGGGTCGGATCAAAAACTAAGTAATTAAGTCCGACTTACGCTTGACTGCGGTTTCTAGTAGGTTTTCCTGTAATTGTTATCTATTTTGTTTATTTTTTTCAAAATTTTAGACCCAGTAGTTTCGGAGATAAAGGGGGGGAATGGTCATTTTTTGCCTATTTTCTTGAATAACTTCTAAATTATTTATCGTAAAATTATAAAAAAAAAAAAAAAAAAATTCCCACAATGAGCTCTTTCATTTGATATATAACACGATATAGTCTGAAAAACTTTATTTTTTAATTTTTCCATTTACCCCCCAAAAGTGGCCCCCATGTTTAAAATTCATTTGTTTGCGTTACATGTCCGTCTTTGGGTCACAAACGTACATATGTATACCAAATTACAACTTAATTGGTCCAGTAGTTTCGGAGAAAACAAGCTGTGACAGACGGACAGACGGACAGACAGACAGACAGACAGACAGACAGACGCACGACTCGCACGAGTGATCCTATAAGGGTTCCGTTTTTTCCTTTTGAGGTACGGAACCCTAAAAACATAGACAGAGAGAATCATATTGTCTTTGTCATACGCTAGTAACTACTAGCACCCACAAGAAAGGGATGAGTATAATGTTCCTGGTTCTTACTGACTGACAAGTTGCATAGTTCTGTTTGCCAAATTAAATGGGTCGGTGTTATTGTCGTGATGATATTTTAGTTTAGTACCTATTAAATATTCATTTATTTCTCACAATTCACGGAAAACAGGTAGGTACCACTGGTAACAGGTAGGTTAGCCAAGGTGACGATCGCTTGCGCTTCGCCATCGAATCGCTTTGTGTCTCTCTATCACTCTTCCATATTAGTGTGACAGTGAGAGTTGCGTTTCATTCGCTACGGAGCGTTAGCGATTGGCATGTTGTCTACGGGGCCGGTATCCTTACCATGAATTGGGCACTGACATATTCACTAGCACAATGCATCTCCCTCGTACTGACATTGGTGCAAGCAAGATACACTGCGTTTGAGTTCACGCAGTCGCCAGTACGTGTTACTTGAATGTCCATAACATGTTTCATGTCATTTCAGCTAGTCGTTTTAAAATGAGAGCGTATCTTATATTGTATGCCGGCCCGGCGGCTAGGTTCGATCTTAAGTACCATCGCCCACACTGTTAACTATAGGTATACATCAGTGTACCTTATGCCTTTTGTAATAAGGTCCACCGATGTACAGTTCGGAGTGCTGCTGTTTGTACATACAATACCCGTACATAAAGTTTAATGGATCCAGGCTGGACCCGCCCCGCTACCCGCTGCCAGCAAGGCGCGTGAGCAAGGAAACGAGCAATTTCCCTTTCAATTATAATTGATTGAAGTAATCGCGAGATTCTTTCTCGAACCGGTAGTTCGTCGTATTAATCGAGATTGCTGTACACTTAACAGCAGATATTTAGCCGGTGTTTGGTTCTTAATTTGTTATTTTCTATTAAATTACTATAGCCTCCTAAGGCCCAACCATACAAATGAAAAACCCAAATTTTTCCACTGAAATTTTAACCTATAGTGTAGAAAATTGAGTTGATTTTGCGTTGTTGGAAAATTTAACGAAACAAAGCAAAAGCGACTGTTCCAATTGAATAGGGTTTAAATTTCATCTAACTGAAAAGGTACTAGGTAGGACTGCTGCGGAAGAGTGCTCCAGTGTTCCGGTGGCCTCGCCTTACAGCCCTGAGGCGGCCAAGAGGGGTTTTTAGTGGGTAAACCGTGGGTCCCATGAGGCCTATACGGAAGTCCCACATAACCATCCCAGAACCCGTCCCCGCGCCTGGGTGATGCGAAAAGCATTTTTATTTTATTTATTTTCCCCTCTATAAAAAAAAAGGACCTTGGGCCTTAGAAGGATAGTCATAAAACTGAACGATGTGACCTCACAGTCATTTTCTTAATATTTGCAGTACGGCTGTACAAAATAAATGGAAATACATATGCACTGATGCGGATCCACACTCCGGTGTGTGAGCGAGACAGCGCTTTAGCGATATCCCGTTTGCACACCAAAATGGAGCGAGCATAAGGCTGCCATATCGGCCTCAGTGGAAAGGCAGCCTAAACGGTTTAAGAAATTGGCACAGCATAATAAACTTGCTTGGTCGGTTTTTTCTGATGACTGTATCAGACTGTTAGTGTGTGGGTTGATCGAATGAGTGTGTATACCGGAATCTCTCACCTGCCTGAAAGTAGTGTAATAAAAATTAAGTGTCAATTATCTTATTTTATATAATTAACCTTATTTCAAGTATGTACCTATTTATGTTAATCAAGATGTCTCGATTTTTGATTTAAAGGTTACATTTGGATTGTGACCGCAACAATGTTACAGTTGCAGCGTTACGCAGCGCGGAGCGGGGTGAATCAATCCTTTGATACCTATAGAAGTGTCCTACGTGGGCGATCTCGTTACGAACGCGAACGCCGTGGGCCTGCCATGCCGCGCCGCGCCGCGCCGCTTCGCGTACGCGAGTTGCTCGCTTACAAGACGCTGCGTTACTGCTGCAGTGCAGCGTAGATGGTGGTCGAGGCCAATCTCCTTGGTAAAATAGGTGACGGATTGAACGTACTAATACGTTTATGATGCAACGATAGCGTCGCAATATATCAAGAAGATTGACAGTGACATCGCCCGCATCCATGCTGCTGCAATATTAATCCGAATGTCACCTTAATCAAATACAACCTAACAGGTTTCGGCTGTTACAAAAATAACAAAATACATAATTTGGCAAGCCATTTCCGTCTGTAGAAAAAAGGGGAGAAATGTCGGCGCTAAATCTTGTTGTCCCATACAAAATTTGAATTTTGCGCACTTCTACTGGCAAAATTGGTTTGACAGAGTATATACATACCTGCTTATAAATATTAACTTTAATTTTTCTGTAGATACTCGAAAACCTTAACCCTCCCTTCGTCATTCAGATAATGACATCCGCTTATAATTTATAATATTACGTTATATTATATTTATTATTCATCGCGATAAACGCCGAGATTGCGTGGGCGCCGTGTGGGACTAATCAAGGGGCATTAAAAACTAATTTAATAAACCTGTTTACCTACAAATAATGGTGATGCCATTTAAAAAATATGGTATTAATATCGATTTACGATAGAAAAAAACTATGTATAGTCAGCTGCAGAGACAACCACCCCTATGAAAAACTATAGGGGTTCCGTTTTTGCCATTTTGGCTACGGAACCCTAAAAAGGGGAGGGAGCTTTTCTCTATTTGGGTATCTGTTATGCTTAAGTACTATGTATCACATCACAAAGGTAAACCGGCTGTTCAAGATTGCAGGAACCTGTATAATTATGGCATAGTCCACAGGGGTCTTCAAACTGGGTCCCATGGGCTGGATTTGGCCCATGAGCCTTCCCTCAAAAGTAGGCTGGAAAGCCGAAGCCTAACTTGCGACTATCATTTTGGTTAGTTTACTTATAGCCCTTATAGGAATGGTCCATTTTATTTTAAAACGGAGCTGGAGGAAGCTGGAGGGAGCTGGGTAGTTTAGTGTTGTTTACCAATATCGCAATATCTCAATTGACATTTGCTGGGACGTCAGTATTCCGTGACTACAGCTAGTGCAACCTAGCTGAAACGTCGGAAAAAAGGTAAAATAATGAAATTTAATCGCGTTAGACCCGGTAATGACATTAACTATGTGGAGGAAGCCTTTGCTAAAAGGCACACTGAATATGGAGATTTTAATTAAAATAATAATACTTTAATGTAACAATGAATATATTTATAAAATTGACCATTTTATTGGACCGGGCAAACGTGGGCAAAAACTTTGGAGACCCCTGCGAATACATACAGCAGCCTAAATATACCTACTGCCTTACCTTTCGTTTTGCCTTTTCCGTCCTCTAATAAAAACTAGTTATTTTCTCTCGAGAATACTTGTTGATAACGATTAGTTAGTTAGTTACCTATTCAATGATTATTGTCTTAATTTATCTATTAAGGAAAGCCGACAAGGAAAATCACGTACAATTTTTCTTTACGAACCTATTTCTGTTGTTCTGAGAAAATTATTCAATAATGAGTTGGTGTGAGCGATTATATGAGTGTGTTTTTGCACGAAAACAAGTGGCGTGTAGGAGGATCGGATAGGATATGCGTCACATACATATAGGGGTCATATGGGTCTGTAATAGACCTACTACGGCGGCAGACCTAATAGACCTATATGGCGATCTTCATATTGGATGCCGATTCGCACGTCGCTCCGGTGTGTAAGCGGGACATCTACTAACGCGCATAGCGCTGTCTCGCTCCCAAAGTTAAGTTGCTGAAATAAACATAATTTTACCAATGAATAATTCGTTTTTATTTATGGGTACAAAATTTGATAGATTCAATTTCAGATACGAAATACTTTAATTTACATATTGAATTTATTTTAATTTGCAGAGCTCCTACAGGTACTGATAGTTTCCGTTCAAATTCAATATATCTAATCAAAAATCTGTAACGGTATTTATTATTTTTAGATTCGAGAACGTTAACCTGAAATAAAAAAAAACAATAGACGAAATATCAGCTCATATTTTTCTTTGAAATTCATTTCATGCACTCTTTTATAATCTGTGGTATTGGCTCAAAGGTGGTCCAATCGATATTGCAACGTGTTGACAGATGGCTTATATCGTACCGAAGCTAAGTCATGGTTACAACTCAAAAATCTACTAATAACGCTAAGTAATGTCGATGAATGGTTAAATTCGATTTATAAGTTTTATACTTGTATTATTTTACAATAAGATTGCATTCCATTTGAAATAAGAAGGTGCATTTAGATTTAAAAATGGTTTTTTTTAATAATATCCATGCCTTCTAGCTTCATTATTAGGTACAATAGGTACCTACACAATAATATTTACGAGATGCACTGGTGCACTACCAAATTAATATAAAAACATTAATATTCAATTCATTTCTACACATATTAATGCAAAGTCGGATCGTTTTTGATGAGGGTTCTTTCAACCTAACCTAACCTCTTATATAATAATAAACAGTTTCATTTTTTTATTTTTATTTTTTTAAGTAGTTTCTGAAATCATTAAAGCGATTTAGCGACACGACAAAATTCTCGCTCATACAACAAAAAACGGGCCAAATGCGAGTCGGACTCGCGCACGAAGGGGGCCGTACCATAACATTACGCAAAAAAGGCAATAAAATCACGTTTGTTGTATGGGAGCCCCATTAAATATTTATTTTATTCTGTTTTTAGTATTTGTTGTTATAGCGGCAATAGAAATATAATTGGTCAAACCAAATTGTCAGTAAATAAGAACAAAAACAAACTATACTCCTTTTCTTTTGGGTGCTAGTACTAGTGTAAGAAAAAATTTTTATGATTCTCTCTATGTTTGAAATGAGACAGTCCTTTGACAAACTATTCCTACATCATCTGTAAAAAATTCAACTGTGTAGCTATCACGGTTCATGAGATACAGCCTGCTGGTAACAGATAGACTGACAGACAGACAGACACACAGACAGACGAACAGTGGAGTCCCACTGATAGGGTCCCGTTTTAACCCATTGGTGATTGGGTATAGAACCCTAAAAAACACCGCTAACAAAGCTACTACATATATTTATATTATACAAATAAAAGTCAATAAATTGCCTGTAATTATTTTATTAACCCAGTTATGCACGCGAAAACAGATAAGAAACGTAGGGCTGTATGTACTCTACTCGTACACTTTTATCCGTTAAAGTTATGACTTTTCGTCCGTCAAGTTGGCAGTTATGCAAGTTGCCGTGTCTGACATGATTATCTTCAATCTCGGCGACTTATGTTGGCCAACCTGCGTTATAAATAATCGTAGAACATATTTAAATTATGAAAACATGACGCGGTAATTTTATTCGTATTTCAATGTGGGCTGATAGAGGATAAGAGTTATTTTTGTGATAGATGTGAAGTTATTGTACAATAAACACTTCTGCAAGGACGCAATTATAGACAAACTACTTGAGTGACCCGTTCTAATATATCTAATATACTGCATCTTCATGTTTTTTTGTTTAGTTTTTAAGGAATCGTGCAGTTTTTTATTTTACAAAAATACGTATTCAATAAGAAGTCCAGCACGCTCACATTTACCTCTTTTATGGACCATGAAAACGGTAGCATTAAATTAATTAACCACCCCGCATCTTAAACGAAGTCTAAAGGATAAACTGTCCACGATTAACATGAAATAATAGAAAAACAACTCCATTAACTATTTGTAATTAAATACCTCGTTCATATCAGTTGTACAGAATTGTCGACCATAATTAGACAAGATTCTAGTACGGGTTTTTGTTTAATGTGTCGAATGCCTGGACCTATATGGAGTCGACTTATTTGGCCGAGGCGAGTTGAGTTCTGCAACCTGGCGTTAATCAAGGAATATTGATTAACAGTTAATTAAATGATTAGTTAATTAAGTCACAGTGATAATTACTCGTAGCTAGGTTTGATTGGGGGAGTTATATCATAAAACTCCGTTAAGGTGCTAAAGTTATTAGTTTGAGAAATCGATTTCCTTTTACGAGCATATCTGACGCGTGAGGTCGTGACATAACTAGCAGCAAAGATAGATATAACTCCGTAATAGATGGATACAGTCTAAGGAAAAAATGTGCCTCGAAAATCACGAAAATTTGATTCTCGATCAGATGGCGCCACTAGTTTTGGCCTACTCTCGTATAGAGGGCGTTGCCTGTTTCGTTTGTTATTTATAATTTTAACGCATACCAGTGAAAGAACATGGGTCAAAATCATATAAAAATAATTAATGGAAATAAAAAATCATTTATCCATATTTAAATACATTTTAACGTATTTTTATAAATCTTCATTTTTAGTTTAAAGTATGTCGTTAGATGGCAGTGAATTTACAGTGGTTACAAAATTTACTATGGCAGTACCGCTCTATCTTATTATATCCTCATTGCTAGCAGCCAATGATTTCAAAAGTACAGATGGGCTTGTTCATATATTTTCGACCGAACATTCACGTTTGGAGTGCCTGGGTGGAATGCTACAACGCGATTGGTTGATGAGTTTGCATCACGCGTGCGATTGGTCTGCACGATTGGCTCAAATTCATGCGTGACACCCAAAATGACACTACTGAACTCTGGCACCATTCTTAGCGCCTGTAAGGCCCGTCTTTACGAAGTAACAATGCTAGCAGCGTACTAGATTGATCATATATCAAAGCGGTCATACACGGAGGGCCCAAATAACCTGATAGAATTGAAGCACGTTCTCTTGGATTGTACAGTCAGCTTCAAAAGTAGCGGATCAAACTACACGTCAAAAGTTTCTACTATTCTCTAACAGCTTATGAAACAGATACTAATATTATAACTGCGAAAGTCTGTCTGTCAGTTTGTCTGTGTGTTACCTCTTCACGCTTAAACCGTTGAACCGATTTAGTTAAAATTTGACAGAGATAGTGAGTCCCAGGGAAAGACATAGGATAGTTTTTATGTCGGAAATTATCCCTGAAGATACTAAAAAGGGGGGTGAAATTGAGAGATTTAATGAATTGCCTGATAATTGATGTCAATTCTGAATCTGACGGCTTTTCTATTGACATAGTTGGCTTGCCAGAGTATATATGTACAACTTACCCACACAATATTTATTTAATATTATACGATGTTTAACTTTATTAGTATTGAAGTAATTAGGCAGCTACATATTTGATTTAGTTCACACACACTCACATTCACTCAATTCACTTTACACAATATTTAAAATATATTTTGACAAGTAAAACATGTTTTAAATCGCAACGAAACAAGACCTAAATCGAAATAAACTTGATTAATTTTAAAACTTATGTGTGAAACACAACTAAAATAATTTTGCCAACTTGAGCTCACAGACAAAGTTACTTTTAGCTTTCCGTTAACTTGTACATGTATTTTAAATTTATACGTATAAAGGCTATTTTAACTTTCGTATAAATATTGGTAGCAGTATTCTGATAATGGTAATTCATGGGATTTGTCAATCAATGCATCGCAGAAAAAGATTAAGTCCAGAGTGTTTTGACGTGCTCAATTATGGCACTATGGACTGCAAAGCGGATTATTGACGGAAGATTAAATCAAGGAATTTATACGGAAAATTGACGATTTGCGTCGGTTTCAATGTTTTTAAGTTTTTTTACGGTTTAATTATTTAATCTTTATTGCTTTATTGGTTCAGTAAAATAAAAAATAAAAAACAGAAAAATATATACTGTGGTTATCTTAGAAAATAGCAAACTAGTAAACGTGTCAATCTCAGCAATATTTTGGCATAATAATTGTTTAAATTATTCTGATGTAATGTGAAAGGTTCTGATAAAGCATGCCCAAGAACTACCGTTTTAGAACCTGCTTTCGAATTAAAAACACCGCACCCAAATCGGTAGATCCTACGGTACCACAAACAGATGCACATACATAACGGTCAAACTTATAACACCCCTCCTTTTGTGTCGGTGTTTAAAAACAAGCATAAACGAATGACGTCACAGTTGTTTAAACCGCCGGAGTCATGGTCAAGTCAATGTTATGATCGTAAGTAGTAAAAAAGTCAAAATACATAATACTAGTCTTTCGATCTCTTCCAGTTGCAAGCTGAACCCTTTTGCAAGAATATGAACTTTGCACACCTGACTAACCTCATTTCTATTTGTAATAAACGTCATTTCTCACCATCTCAATCTTCCTCGCGTTGTCACGGCTTTTGCCAAGGCTCATGGGAGCCTGGGGTCCGCTTGGCAACTAATCACGAGAATTGGCGTATGCACTAGTTATTACGAAAGCGACTGCCATCTGACCTTCCAGCCCAGAGGGTAAACTAGACTTTATTGGGATTAGTCCGGTTTCCTGACGATGTTTCCCTTCGCCAAAAAGCGGCTAGTAAGTATCAATAGTTAATATTTTGTTTCGAGCGTAATAATTCCTTTTTTTTTCTCCGTTTGTAGTGCATGTACAATTAGCACGTTATCATTATCGCCAAGAAGGCGCAAAAAGCATTAAACTACGTTTCCGTCACCGTAATGGAGTTGTCAAAGGTAAACACAATTACCAGAATCACCCACCGTTATAGTCGTAATAATAATGACGGCTTTACGCTCTAGGCCAGGAAGGTTCAACAGTTTTTGCACCTTTAGAGCTTTAAGACGTAGCATTTGTGTCAATAAACAATACTTTTCTAACCGACTTCCAAATCTCAAATGGAGGAGGTTTTTCGTGTTTTTTTTTACTTTAAAATTGACTTCTAAGCGGTGGATAGCAATATCAAATGTGTAAAAATTACATTAGGTCATGCGTGGATAAATATTTTGACCTAATTGATCCAGAAAACGAGCGCGATTCGCTAACCTCCCTTTTATAAAATTGAAACCTCTTAGTTTATTATGATTCTTAGTCAGTTTTTTTTTTTATAAAAGGTAAGCATTTGACCACACACCTGAATCACACTCATCTGTGAACAAGTTGGGATTAAGACATCACAAATTCGAATCACCCACCAGCACCACGCAGGCCACATCCTCATCCTCTATAAAACCAATCCACCCGCGTTGAAACGTCGGAAAAAAGGTAACAAAGTAAATTATAGACCAGATACAATGGCCCTGGCCAGTGGAAGCATTTTACAGATGGCGCTGGCAAAAGTTATCTGTCAGTCCTACGAATCAAATAGTTGTTTATTTTTTTGGAATTTTATGTCGTGGATACTGGTGTCTTATAGAACTAAACTAGAGACAGGTAAAAACTATGCTGGCGCTATATATAAAAGAAACCTTTGACAATAACAATTGCTAACCCCATTATGTTTTAGTATGTGACGGTGGTGAAATTCTTAATACTGTGGCCCTGTGCTACTAAAAGTACTAAAGTAGATGTACTTAATATCTAACACAAAGTTGCACTTCGAACTAACTCGTAATTACCCAAGCCAAGGGTTACCTAGGCCTAGGGCTAGCACACCCACGATTCTACGTTACGCGGTCGCTTTTGAAATTGAAATTGAAAATATTTATTTCAGGCACAAATCCCATACAGTGCTCAAATCGTATTTATTTTACAATAAAATATCTTCAACCCCTGATCCAATTTTCATCAGACGCGACATTCTGACTTTAAAAATCTGATATTTGATATAACCTAAGATGCACTGTGTGTAATTTCAAAACAATATCAATACAATATCAAATTAAACCCGAAATTTTAAAGTTTGAACGCCGATAGATGAGTCTATCAATCGATAGTCAGTAATTAGTAATAAAAAAACATTTGGTAACTTTTTTTACACGTACAGCCCTAGTATTTGTTCGCAATTAGTGCCCGCGTCGCTTTAATGTATGGTTGCGCCGGCGCAGCTGCAGGACTGACATTTCCTATCAGGGTTGCCACCGCCGCGGGCGAGGGTCATGTGAAGTTCTGAATGTTTTCATTTAATTATGTGCCGTAAACGGGTAGTTAGCTGTCTGAAACTACAAAAACCATACATTTTCTTTGTTTTTTTTTTTCAAAATTGACAGTTGGATTTAATTTACATAAACAGAGAATTTTTCTTAACCATAATACTTACGGAGGTTAAAAAAAATGAGATTGTAAAACTTGAATTGAGATCAAAGTGCTAGGTAATTTTTTTTACAAATTTAGTAGAAAGTTTCATTTGTTCAAGTATTATTTCAATATTTATAGAAAAACTTCTTATTGCTTGATATACCTAAATGGGCTTTAATGATTGGGTATCCAAAAAAAAAATATTTTTGAACTCTACAATTGCAATAACAAAACACAATGATCATCCTGTTCAAGCATATTCGTGGAAAAATTCACGTATCATTTATATAAACCCATGTCCCTGTCATACAAAGCCCACACAACACACAAACATAAACAACACTATCATTTTTATCGCTTGTCATGGCAATGGTTAAAATTTAACTGTAAAGCAATAGACACCTTTTTTCTTGTCAATGCGAAACAATTAGCCCAAGCGCGCTCATTTCAAAAGTCCTATGTCTATTTGACAGTTATGTGACATAAGACTTTTTTTAAATTGACCATAGACATCCGTGAGACTGCGCTAATGGCTGTTTGACATTGCAAATGCATCGAGCCTTTGTCCAGTGTAAGTGCACGATTCAAAAAAACGTTACGCGTAATAACTTATTAGCACGGTTTTGGCGCGAAATAGTGACGTTTCACCTGTGATTTGCATGTGTGATGTGAACAAGACATTTGGCACCTCACTCGACGAAAATAAATTTTAAGCGATCACCAATATTTTTACATTTGTTTCTTTGTTCTCTAAGACAGGGTTACTCAACCTTTTTTGCTTTTTAAAATTCATTATAGCCCCCCTAGATGATAAACACTCACCAATAAATTGCTTGCTTGAACTTTTGCTGCAAGAATAAATATTATTATATAAAGTAAAATCAAGGATTTACGAAGTAAGGCCATTAAATAACTGCAATGCGTTTTTAATTATCTATATCCAGCCAATGCCAGTACAAATATTAATCATTCTAACCGATTTTTGATTCACAAACACTCGTCACAGTTCAATAAAGGCAGATATTTACAAATACATTACAATCTTTATTTGTTTATTCGATCTAATCACCCTTTAAAAAATCTAAAAACTATTAGTTCTTTTGGTTCTGACAAATAGTTAATTATTTTTTAATTTACTGTAGTCAAGCACGCAATCTAATAAATTTTACTGTAGGTATTTTATGTTCTGCAAATTTACGTTGTATACGTTAGTAATTTATTTTCTGTTGGTTGGGCCAACTAAACATTCTATTTCACGGTATTGACAGTTGCTACCCAGACATAATTGCACCGAGTTTTAGATTTTTCAATTAATTTACTGTTACGTTTTTGTGATATACCTATATTTAGAATTTTGTTTTAATGACACACATATTTTAATTTCATGCATTAAGCATATATTTCATAAGGAAATATTTAATTAAATTTGTTTATACCAGACCACTAGCAGATTTTAGAAAAAGAGGTTATTTCTATCAGTTACGTACATTTTCAACTTGGAGCCTTCGTAGGTATATACAATAAAACTTATATAAAAAATATATTTCGACGCCGTATAAAAAAAAAACCCTAGTATATTTTATAACTTTAGAACCACCCAGGAGAAAACGCTTGATGATAAATTAATAATTAAAATCGATCAAAGTTATTGTAAATTATTTCTCTATAATTACAAAACAGCATTAACTTTACTGCTGCCATTAAATGATTACAATTATCAGAAATGATATCGAATAATCCGTTTCGCACGCCGTGAAACCTACATGATTCCTCAAATGTAATCATTGTTCCTTTACTGAAAAGCTGATTTTTCGGTACACTTTTTGTTAGTAAATTTATAAAAAGTATCAGTTCTATAATACGCATATTATAACATTATAAATAATAAAATTAAAACATAATGTTCTTTTTGTAAAACTATTTTTTATAGGTAAAGGGAGGTTAGGAGAAGGTCCATTCATTACGATTCAGTTAAAAAATAGAAATAAAAGTAAACAAACCTGAAGTAATATGCGACTTTTTTATATTACAGCAATTCTGCTTATCTATCTTATTGCTATCGCTTTTCTGAGAAATACTTTATTACTGTTTAGTCGTCAATTTATTTTATTAGAATTATATTTTATTACGTCCATTTCGGTTACAAATACAAATATGTACATCCAAAACTAGGAAACTATGGATTGCCACTGATAAATAAATGTGACCAAAATATTTTTTCTTCACGGGAAGGGGCTTACCGCAAAAACAAGGTTATGAACCCCTGGGTGTGTACCCAATATGCCAATCGTGTACGCTCCGAAGCGAACGAAATGCAACTGTAACTGTCGCACTAATACGGAAGAGTGATAGAGAGAGATGACTACGCTACGCTACGGAGCGTTAAGGATTGGCATGTTGGCTAAGCACCCTGAATTTATAAGTGGGCGTATAGCATAAACCAACGGTTTGTATAGCAAATGTTAAGTGCATTTGGATAACTTCGAAATCGGGGTAATTTTGAAAATGGCAAATAGGTATCCACTTTACTAGAAGCACTTTCTATACTGTAGCAACAGTACGCCTAATGCCTTGGTAAGCGATGCAGTAGCGTAACTGTTGCTTAAAGTATGAAGTGCTTCTGGTTGTATAGATATTTACTATTTTCAGAATTATCCCGCATTCGAAGTTACCCCATTGCACCTTATTAAATATACGAAACTCAAAATGTAAAACCTACACTAATACCTTCCATATTGAAACTATATCATAACTTTCCTATGTTTTTAGTTACCTATTAAAAATAAGTCGAATATTGGCCCTAAATAGTATGAACACTCACAAACTTGTAAACTAGTCCATCAGCCCGACTTTCCCCGTGTCGCAACAGCTTAATCAACCATCCTATTAATTTCAGACATCTATATCTTTTAATCATGTTGATGGTCGATTTCTATGCTAAATACGTTATTCCGATTATTGTCCGCCATTTTTATTTATGTATTAACAGACGATTAAAGTTAGATTTGGAAGATTTATTGATTTATAAAATTGTTATTGGGTAAATGTCGATGTTTGGCTTTGTTTAACTAGAACGATTAAGTATTAAATATTTTTCGTATCTAAATAAATATATTGTAATATTTAAAGAAATTCACAGTTTGAGATTTTACGCCACACATAGAATGAAATTAAATAGTTTGTTTCGGAAACAATTATCACTTTAATTAAACGATATCGCCACTTGAAATGAGCAGTAAATAACATCTTTGACTAACATTGTCAATTGTCATTCAAATTAACATCTTTAAATGTTATCTTTACAAGAATATTGTTACAATATTCTGTTTTTGGTAAAAAGTTTCGTAAAACTTATCTTATCCCAGGTCATACGTCATTATGACGTCCGTTACATCATTATGACGTATAAATGACGTCATTATGACGTCGCTGGTACGTCGCTGACGTCACTTTGCTACCTGGGATATTTAAAACGACGTCATTTTCTACGTCATTCGCACTAAAAGTTCGAGCCCAGAGGGGCTACCGCGAAAACCGAAATTCGCAAATTGCGGGGATCTTTCTTTTTTACTCCAATGAAGGCTTAATTAGAAAGACGGAGACAGATGGTCTGCTCCATATATTATTTTTATAGTAATCTTGCTTTCGCCCGCGACTTCGTCTGCGTGGAGTTAGTAATTTGGGTAGCTTATTTTTTATCCAATCTGCTTTTTATCGATTGTCCATACAAACTTCCACCCCCCTTTTCACCCCCTTAAAGGATGATTTCTGGGATAAAAACTACCCTATGTCCTTCCCCGGGAGTCAAATTATCTATACCAAATTTCAACTAAATCGGTTTAGCGGTTTAAGCGTTAAGAGGTAACAGACAGACAGACACACTCGGATTTATATTACTAATGTAAGTTTTAGAGTCAGCATCAATAGGTACTAGCGGATGAAACAACGCCTCAAAATTATCTGCCATCTGCCATCCTTGAATTATATTCCAAATATAAATATATCGGTACAGTTCGCGTTCTAAAGTATCTGTTACTCGTATAGTCTAATTTGTTCTACATATAGCGGCTTTTATTAAAGTGTCAGAAAATGGAAAAAAGTTTTGACGCGTAGACTGATCCGCTACTTTTGATTTTACCTGTACTAACATATTATTTTTTTCTTTTTCCACCCCTTCATTAAACGGTATAGGTATAGCTCAGTCCGTTCTCCAGTTGTTCGTATAACACATTTTCTCCGTTTTTGCGTAAGCCATAATTAATTACGACAACAATTCGAATTCATTAACGGTCGCGCAAAAACGCGGGAAAAGTTTCGCAGCGTAATTACAGATGGCGGTGATAGTGCGTGCGGTTAGGGTTGCCACTACGTGATGATATTTATTTAATCTATATTGCACACAAGAAAATCTTATCGTACAAAAGGCGGACTTATTACCAGTAAATCTTAAGGTAAAGCAGAAAGATCGTAGGCGGTCCATTTGAGATTGATAAGATTTTTTGCCAATTTTATTCCGTTGAATTTTTTTTGAATCCACAGAACTGTCAGGAAGGAGTTATTGATTGTAGAAGAGATGTAGATCATGATCATAGCATAGAAAACCTACTCGTGTACTGCGCCAAATGTATAAAACAGCCAGATTTAGGGGTTGGCTTCATAGGACATGCTGTTCAGTGTAATAACAAAACAACAAATCTGACTAGGCCCTAAGTTACATTTACAGAGTGGATATTTAATAGTAGTTTATGTGACTGCTACCATATAAGAGGCATTAAAACACGAGTGTGGATTTATGAAACGAGCTGAAACATCACACTAGTGTTTTAATACCTTATTATGTGTGTTGTTGATGTGTTCAGGAACCATACGATATATGTGTAGATAAATATTGTTTTAAAACAAAAAAAACTGGCATCCTTAGCAACTGCGCACTGCGCACGCCGCTATAGGAAAGTAACGGTCACACATTTCAACGCTTGTTTACTACTTAAAGGTCGATTTTTTCCGTCCTGTCGAGTGTATGATCTCTGGAAAATTGTACTACAACTTACAACTAGTGTAAAAAACAAATTACTTTTATTAAGGTAACAATATGTTATGTGTATGCTTTAAGGATGACTCACGCTAGAACGGCCCGTCCGAGCCGGGGCAACTTTTCTATGACCGGACCGGATGAGGTGACCGGTGATCACGTGATGCTTTCTATAGGAATAAAGTAAAACGCGCTCAAAACAGTTAGTAGAAATGTGATCCTCACTGGCCAAATACGAATAGGATATTGCATTAATTAAAACAATATTTACGATAAAAGAAAAAAATAATATTTCCGATAATTATCTATCTGGAATCCCTAAGCTAAAGCTGCCTTTCCACTAAGACGGAGATGATATAGGAGACGTGCAGGAATCAACCGATCGCATTCGTTGTAATCCAGCGGAGCGGAGAAGAGATGTGGATTACAACCAATGTTGTTTCACAATTGTAATTACTAATTATCATACAATATGGTCTAACTCATTGATCGAGGTACAGCAAAAAACACGTCACACATACCATTCTAATGGCGCGCACACATTTGTTTCATGCATTGACGAACGGTATTTGCTTAATGAGTATTTTACTCCGGTATAAATATTGTATTATAATGTGCTAAGCAAAAGTACTATCGGCCCGATTCGAACAATGTTTTAAGTTACAGTGGTACGATATCGATCTGTGTGTCAAAAGTGACGTTTTTTCGACGAAGAAATGTGAAAAACTGACAGATCGGTATTGTACCGCTGTGACTTCTTAAAGCATTGTTCGAATCGGGCCGTATAAAATTGGAAGAAAGCGTACAGAGTAAACATTACCTCCCGTTAAAGCAGAAGATGGATGCACTTACCACAAACTTATTTTAGTAATATTTTGACCCATGGCAGTACGGAGACTCTATCATTAATATATTAGAGTTAGACCGAGTACAACGATTAAGGCAACGATAACGATAGTACCTAAGTGCAACGATTTTGATAGGACACGCAGTGCAAGTGTTATTTATACGTCATAATGTCATAGGAGTTTGACGTTTAAGAAAATAGTGTCATTGTCTGTGACATTCTTCTTTTAAGAAATACATTGTCCCTCGAGTACAGACACTGCTAGAATCAAAGGTCTCAAAAAAATGATTAATATAATCACTCAACCCACCCAACAACATACTGCCAAAGTGTACTTACCCCTTATCAACACGCCGGTAGTAAAAACATACATATATTAATTAAGAACCCGATAACACGTAAAATATTAAGTGCCATATCTTAAAATGTCACGTACTATTAAAACGAGTGCTCACAGTGGCCAATCGACTATACCTCGAACTAGTCGCAAAAAAAAAAACAAAGATTACTTTATTTGATTAGATCTAATTACATTTCTGTATGTAATTAACTTCGTATCACCCTTTGTTTATCACCAAGACGCACAAAAGAACAGAAACAATCATAAATTAGATGTTACACTAATATCACTTTTATTTTCTTAGTCGTAAGACAAGATATAGCCAAGGGTCAAACGGGAAAGATGCCCAAGCGCGCTTGGCGTTTGCAACCTTCTTCTAATCTTTAATATTAAATAATGTATTATGAAAAAATAAAAAGTCCAAAGCGCCAATATCTACACGGTTTCTTTCACTGCGTGTGGAAAGCTTTTATGGCAAGTAGCAATATGTTTGCGATTTGCGAGTACATGTTGTGCTATTACAATTGCTTCTCGAGCTTGGACGAGAAGCGGGTCCGTTTGGATTTGGAATAATAAAGGAGCAGTTTTAGAGGGTTTTGTAGCCATCGCAAAGTTAAGGCGGTTCCCTGAGCCAGAAGGCGAAAAATCTCCTTATATGATCCTGTTTTCCTAAGAGGCGTTGATATTCGTAGACGTGGAAAAAATATATGTAGTTCTTGACTATATTATCTTTAATATCATAGCTTCCGATACACGAATTATGACACTTCGCTCGATACAATTAATTCCCAAAGTAACCTCTAACTCGGACTTTTAATCCAACTTTACTCGGTTATTTATTATGTGATACTATAAATAAAAAAAGAAGAAAAAACAATCTTAACTTAAATAATAATTTCATAGCTTTCGAATTTCGATATTGTAGGGTAACGTTTTTAAAATAAATAAAAGTCAACAAAATTCGATCAAAATTGACACCTGGCGCGCATGATCTTTCCCGTTCTTTCTTGCGAAATGTGACAGAGACAGCGGCAAACCGATGGAACGGCCTTAAGACAATCTAAAGCTAATTTCTTTGTTGAGTGTTTTTTTCTGTTCTTTTAAAATTAAATTAAATAATCATTTATTTCAGGCATGACCCATAGAAGTGTTACAAAAACTTAAATACTAATCTAATCTTTTACAGGCGTGATAATTTTTTGAAGTACCCTGACAAAAGCTGAGCAAACCCTGATATCAACAGGGTCGTTAACCTTTATTGTATTGTCCACAGAACAGACCTTTTGGTAAAATATGTTTGACCCAAGAGCGCTTCCCAATGGTTTTTTTTATGTATATGTAAAAATAAACAAAATGCATCAAAAACTTACTTCTCATTATAAACCGAAACTTATTATAACTAGAACACATTTTAATACACTTATTGAGCTCACTGGTCTAGGTCACTAGGTCGATATGTATAAGTTTGTCATAAATATGTGAAATCAATATAATATATGTAAGGTTGTTCCATAATATTAATTATTTATTTGTTGCCTATGTATCTAAGTCATGTTAACTACCTCACTCAAGAAGGCCGATCCTCACATAAACAATTGGTTACGGGTTGGATCTGGCTTTGATACGACCTTAAAGATCACCCACGCCGATTGTTGCATCATGCAATGCAACTTGCATGCGAAACTGAAAGCCGTGCGTTACGCACCAATCACTAAGACGATTGTCAGGGACGTGTCAAAACAGAATCAAAACCATAACAAATAGTTCAATCAAAGTTAAAGAACTTATCGAGCCTCGCGCCTGCGCTCGCGCACCGAACGGGAACACAACAAGATGTCTAAGGTTGAGATAAGCTGGTATGTTATTACGGCATAATTTACGTTGGAAATTAAGGCGATTTGTTAATTTCATAGTCGAGTGTCAGCGGATGGCTCTTTTATGGGCATCCTATTTTTATTGAAATGAAATTGAAATGTTGATGCGAATACTCGTTTTTAGTACTAGCAATAGAGCGTAAATAAATAATACTAAAGTTGCACAGAGTAGATAATAATGATATAGTTGGTCAAGCAAATCTTGTCAGTAGAAAAAGGCGCGAAATTCAAACTTTCTATGGGACAAAATCCTTCGCGCCTAATTTTTAAAATTTGCCGCCTTTTTCTACTGACAAGATCTGCTTGACCAGCTATACGTACAGAGTTCTCACTGTACAGAGTTCTCACTGTAAGAGTATTAATAGACTGGCGTACAGGACTGCGACCTTGGTCCGGTCCGCATATGTTTTTATCGCTCTCACTCATAACTGCGTCCTTATCGGACGTACGGGGACCACCTTCCTCACGATCGAATATGCCTCGGACTGGGACCGTACCAAGGCTGCGGTTCGGTACTCCCGTCTAACATGTTGTCCCTCCGTACCGCATAACATATTCTCTTTCTCACTTACACAACTACCTCGTCGTGAATGAATTGAAGGACATATCTTTGATAGTGGATAAATCCACGAACAGGGGTGGTGCAGTTTAGGCACGAAGCTGAGAATAAGTATATCGGAAACCTGTTTAGTGTTTAGTCTTCTTCTCTTCTACTAAAATAAGTGTAACATGTATTTTTAGTACTCATAGAGATTTAAGTACTCTCGCTTCGAAAATATGACAAGTGTGAAATTTGACTCCCGATAATAACAATAGCGAATGGATTGTAGAAGTAGTAGTAGTAGTAAAACACTTTATTGCACACATCATTTTTATGTAAGATTTTCCTGATCTTTAGTAGGAGGTAATATAGCGAGGAATTTTATTTTACTCTTGGGGCTTATCATAAAAAAGGCTGGGAAACCCTGCCATTAATTGTTTTCAAGGAAAACAAACAAAGGGCAAAAGGATGATAACCTGACACAATATAATAATTACAAGAATGAAATCATCGTATAATTTGTAAAATCCACTGCAACATATACGAATGATCCCGATGCCCCGACAAAGCTAGTAATTAAATAATTAATATAATTATACATAATCCGGTACGGTTCGCCGTAAAAGACAAGTCTCTACTATGGAATCTCGGACAAAACTCGAAGGAACCGATGACTAAATAATGTACCTACTTATTTTCTAATATAGATAGATACGGTTGTAGGTACGGTGTTCAAGTCTTGTTACTAGAGTCGGTCATTTGCAATAACAAATTGTGGAAATATCATTATAATTGTAAAAATTTCTATGAAAATATAGTTGGTCAAGAAAATCTTGTCAGTAGAAAAAGGCGCGATATTCAAATTTTCTATGGGATGATAACTCTTCGCGCCTAAATTTTTTAAGTTTGCCGCCTTTTTCTACTGCCAAGATTTGCTTGACCAACTATATGACGTCTATCGTTATAACAATTTCTGTGTAAATGGACTCTAACTGAAGAGAACGACGAAAAAGACCGACTACACCGGAAATTAGCGCTGTTTTATGCGTTACGTTTTATCATACAATTTGAGGCGTAAAAGGTGCGCGAAAGCCCTTCAAGCAGCGGTGTGGCTGATTCTTAAAAGATAATTATAAAAGACGTATGCATGACTGATCGAATCAGAAATACCTCAGCTGTATATTATATCGCTTAATTTGTGTACATAGTGAAATGTCGGTGTCTGGTTTTCGTTATTAGGTGAGAGGTGAGTTTGTCTACTATCACCATTCGCATCTCTCATGGGAGCCAATTCTGTTACTTATGCCATTAGGCGTCGCGATCGTTAAGGTCATATCAAAACCAGGTCAACACCTTGACAAATTCTTAAATCAGTATCGGCCTTACGAGTCGCTTAACTTCAAACTCGGACAAATCGAATCGGATTTTAATATTTTGTTATAAAAAGAAAAGGTAACAAGGTAGATAATCTCCTAAGAGGAGTGGATATATCCGAGTTTGAAGTTAAGCGACTCTTATGATCATTTAACTGAAACTAACTGAATGAAAATCGAGAATCGGTTCTTAAAAAAGTCATCAGGTTTTTAAATGGTCGGCAACGCGCATGTAACACCTCTGGAATTGCAGGCGTCCATAGGCTACGGTGACTTCTTACCATCAGGCGGGCCGTATGCTCGTTTGCCACCGACGTGGTATTAAAAAAAATCGTCCCGCCTTCTAAAGCCAATGGTAGTGCTGTTTTCGCATGAACAAATTCATACGGCCTAATTACAAGCAATTACGGCATGCAACATACTGTCGTTCGCATTAGCAAATAATTGACTTAATTAACACGTGGCCATTAAAGGGTTAAGGTCACTAATGCAGTTCCGCAGTAGGGCGAGTCCGGGAGACTTGCCAATGTTTTTTTAAAAGTGCCAAAATCAAAACAGGTATTTATTTTATCAGCAGTCCAATATGACCTAACGATGCCAACTCGTGAATGCGTTATTTTTTTAAGGAAAAAAAAGCTATTCAAATAGTCTTTAGTCTTTACTTCCGTGCTAGACATTTTATCGGATGATTTTCAGTTATTGAAAGAAAATTAGACATTGAAAATCAAAAGAAGCTTCAAAACCCTCTGCGTCATTATGGTGGGTAAGTTCGGGATAAGTGTCGAGAAGATACTTCTCCACGCCTTCTAAAGCCAATAGTACTCTCCTCGCATGAACAGATTCAAATGGCCTAATTACAAGCAATTACGGCATGCAACATACTGTCATTCGTATTAGCAAATAATTGACTTAATTAACACGTGACCATTAGAGGATTAAGGTCGCTGATGCAGTTCCGCAGTTCGGGGAGTCCGTGAGACTTGCGTAGGTAACATATATAGGTACTTGAAATCAAAATAGGTATTTATTTTGACTCCAATATAACCATAAGATATTATAACATATAATATATATTTAAGCACATTTTTTTAAATCATGGGTTATGGTTTAAGTCTCCTGGATTTCCCCTAGTCCTACTATTGAATAAATGTTATTAGGTAAAACTAGTATACAAATATTCAAAATATTTATCAGTACGGTTTTTACTCACTATTATTTTTATTTTTAGTCGCTTTTGGCGACATGTTTCGGATTCTTTGGGAATCCATCCTCAGGCACGAGTACAACCGCCGCGGACACTCGTGCCTGAGGATGGATTCCCAAAGAATCCGAAACATGTCGCCAAAAGCGACTAAAAATAAAAATAATAGTGAGTAAAAACCGTACTGATAAATATTTTGAAATATGTCTCACGATAGTTTAAGTGCGATTATACAAATATTGTTTAACTAAAGAAGAGTTTACGCCCGTGTCACACATATTATCCAATCATTTTTCAGCTACAATGACAATAAGATATTAAAAAAAAAGTTTCAAAACTTACGTCATTATAATGGGTAAGTACGGGATAAGTGGCTTCCTTAACAGTGGCAGTACTATTGAATTGGATCAAAGTAGTTAGGTCAAAAAAATCCTATCCACACAGTGTTTATTACTTCTCTGTAACTATCATCAATCAAAACAAACGATTGAGCACTTAATAAATAAAATAAAAAACAAAAAAACAATAACCATTCTAATCTTACACTATGGTGTATACAATAGTGTAAATCCAATACGGGCGATAAATTAAACGAATTTATCCGTGTAATCGTTAATTAAGAAGTTTTTTTGACTTACACTTAATTTTGACCCCGGAATTAATTATTATTCGCCCGTATTGAATTTACACACTGTAATGGAGATATATGCCCTGCTTTTTGAAAAAAATATCTGTATCTTCGAGTGTTGGCAAAGTTACGGTCAAATTATAATAAAAATATTTTTTATCGGCTCACAAAGGATACAATTTGTCACAATTCACAGTTTGATATTTCGGATGACTGTGATCCTTTCACTGAAATTTAATGGGATAATCTCTGTAAAATAAATATAAGACATTCTTACACAGATTAAGTCCAACGGTAAGGCAAAGTACGGCGTGTTATGGGTACTCAGACAACGATATATATAATATATAAATACTTAAATATATAGAAAATACCCATGACTCAGGAACAAATATCTGTGCTCATCACACAAACAAATGCCCTTACCAGGATTCGAACCCAGGACCATCGGCTTCACAGGCAGGGTCACTACCCACTAGGCCAGACCGGTCGTCATAATATGTCGGTTTTATGAAATTCTTAATCTTAATTTGATACTGAATTATTGAAAAATACAGTTAACGAGCATTTCGCATAACTATGTACGAGTAGGTATATTAAAAATTAATTACATTTACATCCATTTCCTATCGGTTGTATCTGATATAATTACGTATATTTAATTTACAATGTTTTGTAAAATATCGATTTCCCTAAAATTGTGCACGAATGTCTGAAATAATTACATATAATGAGTTTAATACTCGAATAATTTGAATTTAATTTCAAAGATCGTTACAAATCAAAGTAATATTCCTTACTTTACCTACTAATATAAAACTATAACTAACTTTTTTTTTTATACCACTTCGGTGGCAATCAAGCATACGGCCCGCCTGATGGTAAGCAGTTACCGTAGCCTATGGACGCTTGCAACACCGGAGATATTACACGCGCGTTGCCGACCCTTTAAAAACCTGTACACTCTTTTTTTGAAGAACCCCATAATGTAGCCCCTCGGGAAAACCTCGGCAGGGAGCTCATTCCACAGCCGAAGCGTACGCGGCAGGAAATTCCTCTTAAACCGCACATTACGCGACCATTTAGGTGCTAGGGTGTGCGGATTAACACCCTGCCGATGGCGAGCGGTGCGGTGATAGAAAGCGGCCGTTGGCATCATGTCAAACAGTTCTTCAGAGCACAGCCCATTGTACAAGCGGTAGAACACGCATAAGGATACGCACGCTATAACTAACTTATAAATAATACGAGAAACTTCGAACACGTGTAGCGGCAGCAAGTTTTGTGTGACTCTTAAGAGTATTGCAGTTAGTAGGTATATGTTTAACAAGGACAAATTGGAGAAAGGCTCATACCTTATGAAAATTCCTGATAGTGATGATTTAATGATGATAATGTAATGAAAAATTAATAATAACCTCATTGGAGCTACAGATACAACCACAAATCTGACTCCAGTAATTATGTTACAATGTAATATTTATAAGCAGTGTAAAGTTAAATGGGGCAATTATATATATCCTATACTTATCTACGGCCTTTAATCTCTAATCTAATTGTCAGAGGATGCTTACATTGTATTGGAAGGAAGGATATAGATATTTAGCGGGAATCAAAATAATTAAAATCTTGATTCGTAAATTCCGTTTAATTACGTATGATTTCATCAAGTTGTTACATTCCATTATGGAATTTATTCATCATGTATTAACATACAGGTCGATTCACGAAACCTGGTATGAATGGATTGTAAGTACGAAACTTTCATTGTATGAGTGACATAGCCACCACTTCATTGGTTAATGTGATACGCACGTGTGAATGAAAATATGTATATTTTCATTCACTCGTTCATTCTATTCGTGCCAGCTCTTGTGACCTGTACATCATGTAGGTATATATTAAAAGGTTAATCGTTAAACGGTATCTGGGACTTGCAGTGTTAAAATGTAATCCAAATTTAACATTGTGTGTTTATTTATTGTTTATAGTTTATTGATTTAAAAAAGTGCTGGTAGCCTACCAGTAAGAGTGTGCGATTACTTTGTCTAACCAGTTTTTTGGAACTTATGTAGTGGTAAATATCACTTGATATTTACCAGTCGCTATTCGGTGAAGGAAAACTTCAAATCTTAATAAGGCCTAGTTTCCCCTCTAGGTTGGAAGGTCAGATGGTAGTCGCTTTAGTAAAAACTAGTGCCTACGCCAACTCCTGGAAATAGTTACCAAGCGGACCTCATGAGCCGTGGCAAATGCCGGGACAATCGCGAGGAACTTGAGATGCTGCTATTCTAAAACTGTGTTAGTTAAACACATACCCACTTAATCATAAAACTTACCAGTTTGTGTTTTTTTCTCTTTATAACAATCTCAAATGTCAAAATGACGGATAGGAAATAATAAATGATTATGAACAACCTGTTAAATTTGACAGACGTTTAATGAATAACGCAATTTGTCATAATGTTTCCGGTAGTAGTCATTAAGAATATTTCCGTTTGATATAGGTAATTGATAGCTAAACTGTGAGTGTATGAATGACCGATATGATAACGATGACAAACAAATGATTAAATTACATATAAGCATGGGAAGTTAATTCCACCATCTTAATGTTTAATAACTTTTTATTATTGTTATATTATATCCATGTCTCGTATGTTATCATTGCTAGTAATTGTAATATAAATTTGACCTGCAAAACTTCTACACGCTCTATTTTGTCTGTATAAAAAATTTCAACGAAAACTGGTACCAGACATATATGTATATAATGTATATGTTGGCGGCCGATCGTAAGATCAGGTAGATCGTAATATTTCCTGTGTAATGTTTTGACGGTCACTAAACCAATAGATAGGTAGGATAGGTTCGTTAAGTTGTTTCAGAAAAGTTGTTTCAAAATAGACAGTAGTGCGTAGCGGGGCTCCGTCGATTCAGGGAACGAGACAAAGATTTTCACGTTTCACGATATGCCTCTAATAGGAATTTCACGATCTGCCTGACCTTACGATCGGCCGCCGACTATAATCAATTACGATCGATTATAAAGAAATTGATAGAGGCAAGGGGATTAGTCGTGTTTTTTTACCGTAGTTAATGCGACGCAATCCTCTAGTTTGACTTCTCTTTCGACCAGACTTTCATATTCATACCTACTCATTTATTTTTTTGTAAAATCGTGTACCTACAATACCTACATACATAAAATCAAAAGATATGTTGTTATTAAATAATGTCAGTCCATGATGCCCTGTTAGGGCACACAACATACTTAAAACTTATTAAATTAGGTCAAAACAAAATAAATTCAAAATAAAATAATTAAAACACAATAAAATAAAACTATGAAAACGGATTATATCGCGTATATTGAATTTATAATACATCCCGACGTTTCGAACTCTTTACAGCGTTCGTGGTCAACGGGTGACTGAGGAAAAATCCTCGATTACGCTGTAAAGAGTTCGAAACGTCGGGATGTATTACAAATTCAATATACGCGATATAATCCGTTTTCATAGTTTTATTTCATGAGTAACTATCGCGGTAACCGAAGACAATATTAAAACACAATAAGTTAAATTATATTAGAAATAGCACAAAAAAATCAATTAAATTAAAAATAAATCACGTCAAACAATAATTAATTTACAAAACATTAGAGCTCAATCTGCTTTACAATTTACATGCAACCTAGCAAAAAACGACTTAAAAATACATTTGTATGTTTAAATTAATCCATGAGCGTTATCAAATTCTATATATAAACAAGTAATCCAATCGCGATACCGCGGCACGAACGGAAATTGCATTATCTAATTACGAGTAATTATTCCTTATCAAGTAATTACAGAAACATGGATTGTTTGTTTCATTCACAAGCAAACCTGCGCGGGCGATCGTTGTCTATTTATGTACATTGTATTTGTGGAATGAGTCAATTAAAATTTAATTTTAAGTTTGTGTTGTGTTGATTAAGATGGGAATCATGAAACGTGAGTGTATTTTCTTTATTGGCGCGTCAATGGGTCAAACACATTTTAGAATAAATAAAAAGTAAATTTCTTTCAAAACCATTACAAATATTACAATGGCTGGTGTCTCCTTATAAGTTATTTACAAAATAACGTGTCCTAGAAAAAGGTTCTGTGGACAATACAATAAAAGTCAACGACTCTAACACAATATCATATTGTTATAGAAATAAATAAATAAATAAATGAAATGAATGAATGAATGACTCTGATACATAATACCACGTTTTTCAGATTGTAGTCTCAAAAACATGTATCCCACTTGCAAGTGTGCAGCGTTAAAATTAGTTTTTGACTATCTTAACTTTGCAATGTCTACAGGATGTCTATCCTGTAGACATTGCAAATAGCGTCTGCCATTGAGTGAAGCATACATGTAATAAAATGTGTATGATCCAATTATATTTTGATTTCCGCCGGCTTACATTGCCTGTTTTGATACAATTTAGAGCTCTAACTTATAACCAGTTCTAGAAAAAGTAAGTTTAGTAAATAAGCTGGATTGTTTTTGGCATCTTACGATGGCTTACGGATGTCCCTACGAAATGTTTCCAAAACCGTGAAATTTACACGTGGAAAATTTTCGGAAAATTCAGGTATTTTTGTATGAGCAACGAGGGTTTCCAATTTCAAAATGGAAACTTGCTGAATTTTTTTTAGAAATTTGCGATAAGCTTTCAAACTTTTTGGAAACTTTCTTCGACTTAAACATCTGTACGATAGACAGGCCTATAGAATATAATTCAAACAAGTGGAGAAGATAAATAGAGCGTATCAATATCAATAGGAAATGCTGTCTTCACAGTCATAATGATCACTTTATTGCCTATAATCATAAAATAAACCTGTCACTGTCGCACCCAACGACACGGAAAGAGACATCCTTTCTTTCACTACAAAAAGACTGAATGCAAACCGGCAATTTGTGAATTTCCTCCATATAATTAGTGCATTTTTATCTCACGCAATCTTACTTAGGAACGTTTGAACTTGAAACTTTCGCAAACTCGCATTTCACTCAAACTGCCAAACACAAATTGAGCGCTATTGCTATTACTTTAAAGTTCAAATACAAAGCAAACGCGAAAGTTGATAAGTGAAATGAATTCGTGTTATAATTTCCTGCATACGCTTTACAAACATTATGTCATATTGAGAGATTGTTGCTCCATATTGCAATTATGGCAATTATGTAAAACTAATTTACTCGTACGCACTTCGAGGCACGCAATGCGGGTATAAGGAGTATTTATTGGGTTTTACTGCGGTTTTATCGTGTCATAATGCTCGTAATATTAGATAAGGAGTAAACGATTACATGGTTTGAATTTGCTAGGCATTCTATATAAAGCCTGAAAAGAACACAAGTACCTACAGATGTAGCGAACAATACTTTTGTCATCGTATTTTCTCGGAAACGTTCGTAAGTGTCATGCTACTTCAGTCAACCTCAGTACTTATTTTAATGAGACTGACTGAAGTAGCATAACACATACGTGCGTTTCCGTGAAAATACGATGGCAAAGGATTATTCACTCGAGTTAAACTCTAACCCCCTTATTCATAAAACTTTACGGGCCTGATTTAGTTAAATTAGGTAATATCCCTTTCTTACAAATACATAAGTCAAAATGACAGATAAAGACAAATGATTCATAGCTAATTCAGGCAAGTAACGCGTTTATTAATAACGCCATATATCTGTAGAGGAACGGCAGACTACGAAAACGAAAAACTAATAATATGACGCGTATAATAAAAAATCATTTAATTTATTCAGTCTCGAAATCTAATTTATTAAGAACGGGTCACTTACACTTTAAAGCCGAAAAACGCACGACATGTTTCACTCCGTATCGAGGAGTTGCAAAACGTGAGTGAGTGACCCGTATGTCTGTCTCACGAAAGTTTTGTCACGCTGTAAAGGGTTCGAAACGTCGGGGTATTATAAAATTTATAAATTCGATATGCGCGATATAATCCGTTTTCATAGTTTTATTTCATGAGTAACTATCGCGGTAACCGAAGACAATATTATCCCTACATAGAGTCGGACCACACTTAAGTTTTCATTGAAAGTGCTCTGCTAGGTCAAGTATGGTGTATTGTATGTATGCATGGTCCCTGCCAATATAGTGCAAACATAACGTGTTTGATATATTAAATTCTCGTAAAGTCAACATCAAAGACAACTTTACATTTTTTGCCTTAATTATTACAAAGGAGTAAGGTATCAAATTTTAAAAATGACTGTACCATTTTCCCAATGTCACTGTTTTTTCAAGCCAGGCAATGTTTAGCATGGTAGGTTGAGAAAGCTTACGGTAGGTACTTACCCACAATATGGTTCCCCCGTTTGAAATACTTGAAATCATAAAAACAAACGAGCGTAAAGCATAATCACATTAATGTCATAAAGTGGTTAAACCAAAGTTATGACACAGTTTTATGAATAAAAGGAATCTGCTTTAATTATCGTAAATGTTCATAATATTTTCATACATATATTATTTCGTTGACTGTTTTATCAAGATTTACTTTAAACTATAAAAGTGAATGTGCTTAAGCTACACCGTAACGGACGTTAACAGAGACATTGTTTTTAATAATGTTATAGTTAATTTTCTTGCCATAATTACACATTAAGTTAAGACGGAGCGTAAAGCCAGATGAACAAAAGATTGGCGCGCCGCGCGAAACTTGCGACGGAAGATATGATCATCGAGCAAATTTTTTACTTTACCCAGAAAATATACTTGTGTTTAAAATTTTGCTTGACAAATTATAAATTAAATTTACAATGGGTGGTGGTTATTATTAAATTTTGCTTGGCTATATCACTAGCTATTTAATATTAAAATTATACTGATTTTCGTACCCATTTCGTACCTTGTCGTGACAATTAATACGAAGGTCGCTAAAGTCCCCACTATTTTCGCTGTGACAAAAGGAATGAACGGGTCGAAAATTAAATTCTTTCGGCGGTAACGATATACCATAAACTGAAAATAGGTGAAAATTAGATATGTTTGCGTATTTTTGTATATCCATCTTTAACCTTTTAAGATTTTGGTTGGAGTCTGCCCTTGCATGTAATTAAAGTCTGCTTTCCGTGTGAAGTTATTCATGGCCATGCCCTTGATTAAGACATTAAATTTTGCGTTAGCCTCCTCTTAATTACCTACTTTTTCACATGGAAGTGGCATAAGTAACTTTCCCTCCTAAAAAGACTTCAAAGGAGATAAAATAGAGATTTATACAAACTTTAGTATTGTTTCTAAGACACCTTGTAATTGAGCGCGCTCAGAAACATAATGGCAGTCCAATTAGCGGCATAATACTGTAATCAGCCTGATTGAGGCAATAACAATTAAACCTACATAATAATTGATTACGAGAACAGGCCAAATTACACGTAAATGATAGTTGTACGACAATGTTACATCTGTATGACTAAGTTTTATAAATAAATCTTAGTTTGACTTCAGTTTGCGAACGCGTGCTATTTTATTTAGACACTATTAAATATTATAATTAAGTCGGTGGCCGATCGTAAAATCAGGCAGATCATGAGATTAATTCCTAGGCATGTCGTGAATCGTGAAAATTATTGTCTCGTTCCCTGAGTCAACGAAGCCCCGCGTAGCGGACCTCCTATTTCTGGATAGTTTGCCCTTCGGGCATCATTGAAGCAACCTAACGAACCTATCCTACCTATCTATTGGTCGAAACTCGAAACATTACACAGGAACTTTACGTGCGGCAGGCGGCTTAAAAAAATGGACAGTAAAAATAACTTGTTCCCACACTGCTTGTATTTCGCTTGTATTTCCTTCACACTTCGCACATAGCCAAAAGAAGCAGTCCCAAAGCCCAAAATGCTACAAAGTATCCGGCGGCCTTCATCTAGTTAGTGAAACTTAGGATGCACCGAGGCTACACGGTTAATTAGGTCTTAAGTGGGGCATCGGTTAATTGGCTCAGTTAAACCTACATAAGTAAGTAATAACTACTTACTTATGTACGCAGTACTTAACTTAATTTAGTACATTTTATACCGTTACTAATGATTTTAGTAACTAATTTGTGTTGGGTAGTAGGTACTTTGCTACAGTTGGTTCAAACGAAACGATTATCGTTGAGTCAACACTCAAACATACAGAGCGGCCCAAATTAAAGATGGTATTCATTATTAATTTGTATCAAAATTCATTATTTATATCAAAGCCAAAAGAGAATTTTTAAAAATAATACGTTTTCCTTCAGTCAAATAATTGTAGTTTTAATTTTAATTAAATTTTGTAAAAGACATGTATTGAAGTACTTAAGAAAAATATTCCTACATTTTTTAACGTATTTTGGGGGTGGCCCCAATTATTGTATTGGCAAATAATGTCAAATTTTGACGGACGTGGATTCAATCACTAGACTTTTTTGTGTACATACGTATGGCTTTGGGCATCTGAGTATTATAAATTTATAACTATAAAAAATACAATTTTGATATAAAGGTTTGATCTTACAGTTCTTGCAATTATTGTCGTAATGATTTTATTAATTATAAAAAAAATACAATACCACACTAATTTTAAAGAACAAACCCATAATTTCCTTGACTACGGGAAAACAAAGTCCTCAATTAGGAAAACAGTAATTACACAATGACTGCAAGTAATCATGGCACGGAAATTATAAAATTATAATTATATAACGGACAACGTGACGACTAGACACGGGAAAATGTTAAGCCCCTTGAACTTGTTCATTGTACTATGTTTTCCGTTTCGGAAAAGGGGATTGTAAAATTTCCACGGCCTAAAAATACAGGGTTTATTGAAAAGATGATAAATAAAATTTACATTAATTGTATAAAACAAAATTAAGACTACTTATAAAATAAAACGATTAAAACTAAACCTACCTAAAAAGAATAAAAATCCCTATAACAAACCCTGACCTCTTGGCAAAGTGCCCATCACGCAGGCAGCATTCCCGCGCTGTATCGCGATAGCAAGCCTTTGCGCAAGAAAGCTGCCCGCGCGAGGGTCCCCCGTTGCCTCCCTCAACCGCTTTCCGAGCTCCTTGTGGAGCCCGCGTGCACCCCTGCCCCATGGACCGAGTGTCTCGACACCAAAAGCTACGAATTCGTAGTTGGCGCCGAGACAGCCATATTTATTTGCTTTAAAGCGCTCTCGGGCGTCGGGACAATAATTTGACAATAAACATGTTATGTTGTTCACAAAACTACTGTTTATTATGTTACCACTATGTTACCTTGCAAAATGTCATGTGGTGGCTGTACGTACTGTGGTGTCTAAAAACGAAGAGAATAGAGTGTATAGAGTTTTATTGTCATAAAATATTTTGTAGTCACAGTAAATTTACTGCCATCTATTGACACAGGATTAAAACTAAAAATGAAAATGTATAAAATTATCAAAAAATCTGGTTTTTTTAAACGCTATATGACTTTGACCCATGTTCTTTCACTGATATGTTAAATATCAAACTGTGACGCCATTTACACGAGTATAGGCCAAAGGTATGGCGCCCTCTATTTAAGCATAATTTTTTATTGATTTACCGAGGCACGTTTTTTCCTTAGACTTTACATATCTCGAGTTACATATATCTTTGTTCAATAAATGTAACAGATGCACTGGAAATACTGGTCAGCTGTCATGGCGCCGGGTGGTGTTACGAGTGCTGATATGTGGTGCAATAACAAATTGTTTTAATTAGTATAATTTATCACAATTAAATGTACAACTATGTATAATATGTACTGATTAAAAGACGTAGTTTTTTAAGAACTGAAACTTAGAGGGAAGAAACAAATCCTCTCGTACCGGACCTTTTGCAATGCATTTTACTCCAGAGATCAAGTGCAATCTGATCACAGTACCACCATTAAAAACTCATCAGTCCAATTTGGCTCGCTTTATGAATCGTCCTATTGACGTCTAAGTACTCTAACTAGTCAATGCACGTGTCAGTAAGTGGCAGTTTGGTCCGCATTACGCTAATAATTGTCAGGTGAGGTGCTTAATTGTCAGTGAGGGAATCAATTTGTTAGTTAATTAATCGACTTGCGTGACTGTTGAGTGAGGGTTTTGAGGCAATAGTTTATTTGCTTAGAAGGACGAGATTTTTATATTACGTCTAGCCAATGCTTCTTCAATGCTTTTTAGTCGATGTCAAATTCTTCTTGCTTACAATAATAATAAAGGATTTTATTTATATTTTTATCTTTCTCTAGTGTCTGACTACTTTAAGAAGGCTTCTGCTGTTACATGGAATTCCCACCAGATATTGTGATGATTGTTAAATCTAATTATCTATAGCGTGGGCTAATTACCGTGGTCACTATCATGAAAATTATCAATGACAAGGATGTTTACTTCCTTATTCACTAAATTTTCCAAGCCTGTGAGATAATATGTCAGATTACTCTTTATCTCATATCATAAGCAATTTTGATAAACTATTTGCTAGCGGGGTTAAACCCGAGGGGCACGGACGGAACGCATGCTCCACGATGACGTCGGTCGCCATACATTTTTTTTAACCAATGTACGGTGGTCGGCGTCAGCGTCAAGCGTGCGCGCTCAGAGCGTGCGTTTCGTGGCGGAGGTCTAGAGATGGACCAAGCTACCTCTGCATGGCATTTATATTGACAAAGTGTATGCCGTTTTTAATGACAATACTTCACTTTTTCTCTCTTTCTCTTTTATTTTAATCTCTGTTTTGACATTTGGCTGACGTCAGTTAGCCGCGACCACGACCAGTGAAACCTGTGTCGAAACATCGGTAAATAAAGGTAACAAAATAAATTAAAGATACACGATTGTAAATATGTTTTAATATGTGTATAAAGCGCGAGAGTTTTAAATGTTATAATACGTTTAGTCAATGACAGATACTTCATCAATCATAATTGTATCTAACTAACCACAACCTTCTCTTTCAGAATACTTCACCCAAGACTACCAACCCCAGAAATTCAGCATGGGCGTCTCCGAGCCTCCTAAAGACGATTCTCCCCGAACCACGCCCGAGCTCACCCGAACACCCGACCTTCGGACAGACCAGTCTCCCCCCACCGCCCCGCCAGGGTCCGCAGACAGTGATGAAGCTGATGAGTTCACGCCTAAGAGGAAGCAGAGGAGATACAGGACGACGTTTACCAGCTTTCAGTTGGAGGAACTGGAGAAGGCGTTTTCGAGGACGCACTATCCTGATGTGTTTACTAGGTGAGTCACGTACGCTACCGCCGTCCGCTAAGTGCTCAGCGAATTGCTTTTGGAGAAGGATCTGAACTCACTTCACCTTAAGTATTACATAGGCATATACAAGATCTAGATATTTTCTGATGTTTGTGCAATTCTATTTCAATATGCTTAGAGTTAGATCAAGATAGGTCTGCAACGATTTTGATAGCACACGCATTGCAAGTGTTATTATTGCGTCATAATTTCATAGAAGTTTGACGTTTGGCCTGACTCTAGTACTACCTTTGGTTGGTACAATAGTACTGTTAATGACTGTAATAACAGTCAAATCAAAAGCATTTAAAACACGTAATTCTGAACAAAGTGAGTAAATAACGTATGTAAAAGGATATAAAGTAAGCTTTTATTTTATTACAGGGAGGAATTGGCCATGAAAATTGGATTAACCGAAGCTAGAATACAAGTAAGTACCCATTATTCGTAAAAAAACAGTAGGTAAACTTAATAGGGTCATTGCGCTAGTTTCCGTCCATGCTCTAGTTTTCGTCCACTTGACGGATTAGCAAATAAAATAGTTCATTTTTAATTTACTTGCGAAATATCATTTTTATGTAGATAGATATATTGTTTAGCACAATGACCCTACATAACCGCAAACTTAACAAAGTACAAATTACTACAAATTAAATAATTACAGATGAAAATCCAGTGCGGCCAACATTAGCTGCAAATTATAGTTCTTGTACCGCAAACACGTCAGTATTCAAAAATGAACCCTATTAGGTTAAGAATACGATTGAAGTTGCAATGACTGCGGTACGCTTCCCAGGGTTTCAAGGACTTGTCACTACAACCTCTAATCAGAACGGACCGAATCGAATGAGACATAGACACTGAGATAACTATAATAAAAGTTGGCGAATGTCTGTGGTCTGGTTGGAGGAGGTATATGAGGTCACAATTTACTTACTCGGCTGTGGGAAATCGGACCAAGCTAACTATGCATGGCATTTGCAATGACATAGTGTGACCATGTGATCATTAATGTTAAATTTCTATGAAAATGTGACGTTTAAATGACACTCCCTCACTTTGTTCTAATCAAATCGGTGCAAATGCTAAATTAGCTTAAAAGTCCCCGGCAAGCTCGGTTCTCCATACAAACGTCGTTACGCTCTCATTTTAAAACGACTAGCTTGATTGCTCTGAAACTTAGTACTTACAATAGGATAAGGTATATCTAGGTCTGAAATTGGTTTATGTAGCTTCAGGTACCAGAGTAAAAAAAAAAACAACGAATTTAACTTTTTCATACAAAAGCTGTTTTTGCTCTTTTTTGATTGTTTTATATACTAGAGCTATATAAACTAATTTCAGACCTAGATATACCTCATATCATTCTATGTGCAAAGTATTATTACAATCCAACACGTAGTTTTAAAATGCAATTTTGAACTAAGAAATAACTTTCCCGTCTTTTCCACATTAATATATTTTGAAATATTGGTCCTAGCAAAAAAGTGTACTGAACCTTTTTTGTAGAAAATTTTATGTAGATTACTTATGTAATAGAACATTTTTGCTACGGGCCACCGTCTAAGACTTATTTACGAAAAACTATAAAAAGACCTTTAAACCCTCCTTGCACCTCGCACCTCCTATACCATTATACTTAGTTACTTGGAATAATCATGATACGTTATAAAAGGGTAGTACCTAAATGGGAGAGCTGCCGTGTCAGACGTATCTCTGCTATCTTTAGATAGCAGAGATACGCCTAACCAGTGCTTAATGAAACTAGACACCATGCTTTATATAATACTTAAACAAAATTTCAAAAAATGTCTTTAGTTACTGAGATATTTCATGTTTTAAGATAGACGTTTTCGAATTTTTGGACATTGAGTTATGCGTATCTCTTCTAACTCAAGTTAGAATAATTATGCGTAACTCTTCGCAGTTTTTTTACGGCAAACTGGATATCTACTATCTCGAGTTATCATAGTTTCGCGTAACCACACGCAGGTAGTACGGCGATAGGCGGCTCGCGTTGAGGTTGGGGGCGGGGCGCGGAGGGAGCGGCTCGTCGCTCCTTGCCACGTGTATTTGTTTATTTGTGTCGTTTTCAAGCAAAAGGTACCACATAGTCGCTTATCATAAGGACATTCTGACAAGGTTTTTCGTATAAAGATACAAGCAATTTTCGTCCTTATGGTAAGCAACAATGTGGTACCTTTTGATTGAAAACGTCACATTTACATTTCATTACGTACGTAATATTGACCCGGCTAAGTTAGCGTTCCGGTGTTTTTTTATGTTTGTTCAAAATATGATAAATTAGTCTTTGAAATGAGTTTTTTACGAAGTAAAGCCTTGTTACGAATGTGTAGTGATAGAAATGTGGTAGAAAACAAAGGTTGTGCGACTAATTATCTTAGCTAATCTCACTTCGTAATCATTGCTGAAAACCCTGTGAAAAACTAAACTATTTTTTATATTTTTTAATCTTAAGATAACCTACATAGGTACTGAACTGTTTATCGTCGTCCGCTGTCTGTCATGAACTAGTCGTCAACTGGTCTTGTGATTGTCATGTCTAATTTTTGAATTTAAATGTCGGTCGTTCCACATGTTCCAATATTCCAAATATGTATGTCAGTCAGCCAGTCAGTCAGTCGGTCTATGTCAGGTCGCCACGGAGGTTAGAAGCCCCGACAGGTACCTACTTACAAAAATCTTAACGTAAATAAAAAATAAAAAATGACAAACACAAAATTAATTGAAATAACTGACAATATAATATAAGTAATGCACGAGTACTATCTTGTTACATACTTCTGTAGTAGTTTCTTTCTTCTGTAGAAGATAACTAATAGATGCATAAAAAATAAGTAAAGTTATGAACATAATTTATAAAACATATTTTTTACTCTTCTTTTCATTTTTATTACTAAAAGCAAGAAAAAGTTTCAAACAGTGTCAGTAGAGGCAAAATATTAGTTTAAACATAAATTTGGATCGCTGGAGTGTCTTATTTTGAAATACATAGAAACGTATAATTAATGATTCTGATTCTGAATATTTTTTTTGGAGTAACTGACCTTAATATTTTTACTATATATCTTCTAATACCCACAATAAATTTACACCAAACCTGAACCAAAACCTGAGTTCCACTAGGTACAGCCGGGGTTCATCATCAGCTCTATCTTGGGTACTGCTCTCCCAAGTGCTCATCAAGGCGTGTCGGATGACCAAAACAGCGTTTGCCTACGTTGCACCAAACCTGAGTTCCACTAGGTACTACCAGGGTTCAGCATCAGCTTTATCTTGGGTACTGCTCTCCCAAGTGCTCATTAAGACGTGTTGGATGACCAAAACAGCGTGTGCCTATGTTACACCAAACCTGAGTTCCACTAGGTACAGCCGGGGTTCAGCATCAGCTCTATCTTGGGTACTGCTCTCCCAAGTGCTCATCAAGGCGTGTCGGATGACCAAAACAGCGTTTGCCTACGTTGCACCAAACCTAAGTTCCACTATTAGGTACAGCTCTCCCAAGTGCTCATCAAGGCGTGTCGGATGACCAAAAACTGCGTTTGCCTATGTTACACCAAACCTGAGTTCCAATAGGTACGCCGGGGTTCAGCATCAGCTCTATCTTGGGTACTGCTCTCCCAAGTGCTCATCAAGGCGTGTCGGATGACCAAAACAGCGTTTGCCTACGTTGCACCAAACCTAAGTTCCACTATTAGGTACAGCTCTCCCAAGTGCTGATCAAGGCTTGTCGGATGACCAAAAACAGCGTGTGCCTATGTTACACCAAACCTGAGTTCCACTAGGTACAGCCGGGGTTCAGCATCAGCTCAATCTTGGGTACTGCTCTCCCAAGTGCCCATCAAGGCGTGTCGGATGACCAAAACAGCGTTTGTCTACGTTGCACCAAACCTGAGTTCCACTAGGTACAGCCAGGGTTCAGCATCAGCTTTATCTTGGGTACTGCTCCCCCAACTACTCATTAAGACGTGTTGGATGACCAAAACAGCGTGTGCCTATGTTGCACCAAACCTGAGTTCCACTAGGTACAGCCAGGGTTCAGCATCAGCTCAGATCTATGTATACTAAAACCTTCTCCAAAATGTAACAAACATTTTTCTGAATACCGCATCAAACTCGGTTCAGCCAAACGCGAGATAATCTCGGACAAACATACGGGTCAAACTGAGAACCTTTTTTTTAAGGCGGTTAAAATTTTTGGAGTAACTGACCTTCTGCCGTTAATTCAGCCTTTTACACTTACTGGGATTAAATATTAAATAAAGTACATACAAACAAACACACACACACACACACACATACATACATACATACATACATACATGCAATACATACATGCAATACATGCAAACGCTATTAAACATAAGGCTCTTTCCACCATACGAATTGATCTACTTTATAATCAATGATGTAAGGACTGATGGAAATCGGGCTCCTTGTATGTAATGTGAGTTAGCACAATATAAAATGGATTATCTTGTGTAGTCTGGTTACGCGTTTTACTAGGAGCACTAATACAACGAACTCTTACAACTTAAGATAAAAGAACTACGCGTGACCACCTCAATATTCCCCATGCCCTGGTTACACGTTTTACTAGAAGTTGATACAATGTAGTCTTCTATCTTTAGATAAACGAAAACCGCAATAAGCCCGCGAGCCGTGGCCACGCGAAATAGTATGAGCGCTCATACAACGAACTCGTCTAACTTTAAGTTAACATAGTTACGCGCAACCACCAAATGTATGAAACAGTGGTTACGCCAAACTATGTTTATGCGTTTATTTCAAAAACTATGTACTTTTACAAAAAAAAAGTAAAGAAATATTATTCTTCACGTCTATTGAAACACAAAACACATATTAAAAATGACTTAACTCAATAAACTCACGAAATATATGAGTTTATTAGTTTTCACGCTCACCAAAAACTTTAAAGTCGATTTACTCAAAACTATGTTTTTTGAGATAGCAGAGATACGTCTGACACGGCAGAGAGGCTAGTGCGAAGTCTCACTAGTCTCAGCAGTCCTAGTTTTAATCAAGATACCTCCTCCAATGCATTACGTTTCAATGGTTCAGGTAATAAGCGACCGAGAACTATTTATTTACGAATAATCGACGCAATTACTCGAATACAAATCGATTCGACACTCAACAATAATATCGAGCACACAAATACATAATATTCAATATGACATGTAATTTACTTGTAGGCTATTATAGGTAGTAGACGAGTAATTGAATATATTACAATCCCTACTAACATTATAAATGCAAAAGTAACTATGCCTGTCTGTTTGTTACTTTTTCACGCTTAAACCACAGAACTGATTTAGATGAAATACGGTATATAGATAATTTGAGGCCCGGGGAAGGACATAGGGTAGTTTTTATCAATCATCATTCCACGCAGACTAAATCACGGGCAGAAGTTAGTTTATTATATTTTTTATTGTTATTTTCATGAAAGCTATCGCTACATGGTAGTCGGTTTCGAGGTTTCTATTAGCTTAGGGTCTAAGAGCTCATAATTAATAAGTAAGGACGCTATGCACGAACATTTCATCCACTGATACGCCAATTTCCTATCTCTATCGCACACGCATAATTATATTGCTGTGCCGCTCGCACATCGCATAGTGGCATTGAACACGGCTTCATCGGCGGGACATCACGTTCGTGCTCAGCGTCCTTACTTTAGGCACAGAATAAATAATAGTACTACCGTACAGAAAGGAAACTTCCTACAAAACCGAAGTTTGCTGTCCCTTTCTAATATATGGCACTATGCCTTTCGGCTATTTAGGGTTGTCAAAATTCAAGTCATTATCTTATCTGTGGTTGTGCATGCAAAGGGACGTCAAGTTGTGACAACCCTAATAATTGCTGCGAGCAATGCTGAGCCGAACGGAGCCGAGTTTGCCCGAAGCGAGGAGTTTCGCACCCCTGCTGCTTTAGGTTCCATTCTACATTAACATCGTTTATTTTCAACTTATTTGCCTTTAAATGGTCATCAGACCTTCGGGAACTATTTATTTTGTGCAAATTTTTAGACTAAATTCCAATTATCATGCCTGAAAGAATACTTAGGATAAGTGATATCCTTAAAATGTATTATTTAACTGTATTTAAATAGCAATGGCCGTAGCTGTTTAAACAATAGCATAACATTCAAATGAGGCATACAAATAAATTTATAGGATAAGTAGTTTTGTTAAATAATGGAAGGTGGACGACACAATCACGACCATTTTTTATAAAGGCTGTAAAAGCTAAAGCAAATGAAAATGAATATATCGAAATTCGTTTTCATTTGCTTTAGCTTTTAGCCGAATTTCCAAAGGTGCATTAAATGATTAAACTTTTAAGTACATCTTACTTAAAGAAGTTTAATCAGAGGTTAATTCTATATTGTCATAAGCATAAGCGGACAAAATAATATCAGGATTCCATGGCCAAATCGGTCAGGAGAATCATCAACGTATACCTACTGCCGGTGTCTGATTGAAATTGCGCGGCTGTCAAACGCGCGTTTCTCCACGAAGACTCACAGTGTGTAAAATCCCCAAGCCCTAACAGTATTCTTTAGCGATCCAGCAATCCTACGTACAAGTTAATTTGTCCGGAAACGCGGCTAACTGCTCAACTTGCTTGTAATTGTGCGGAATGCTGCGCAAAAAGTCCAGGTGCCGGCTGTAATGGCTTAACAACGCATTACCTTAATGGCTTGCGAGCCCTTAAGATCACGCATTCGCTGAACGTAACTTTTGTGGCCGTTCGCATTCGTTAATAATAGAAAAACGTGAGGATGCTTCATAGTTAGGAACCCATACCACTTGGCTCACTGGGACCCATTTTTCGTACGGTAAGTATTAGTATAATAGGTATTATTAGTGTGTTGCCATGGTAAGCCATACGACTTGACAGTTCGTGGACTAATAATATTAGTCTAATACCGTTCGAGAAATGGGCCCCTGGCCACTTGGCATATTGTATAAATAAATAAATATTCGGGGACAATCTTACACAGACCTTTTGGGGGTTATTGTTGACTGCGTCCGTAGGCGAAGCACATGTGCTTCTTGACTCTAGATACCCTACACGTGGCCCCCGGGTAGTGCTAAATGGTCAACACAATTCCTTCGGGTAGTGGGGTTTGTCAGTGGCCCCACGTAATTTCAAATCACTGTACATAAGCTGGTGGTAGAGTCCTAAAGAGGACGATCATTACAGTCCAAAGGGTTCGTCTGGATAGCAACCACCTTCGCGTTGTAGTTGGCCGCAAAGCATCCTTCCCTGCTGATGTGTTCCGGTTGAGTGCGCGAAATCCAGCCCCCTCGTACCCGATCAACTAAAGTTCCGGCAGCCCTTGGTCTGTTGAGGCCTGTTACCTTGCACTGCTGCTTCAGGCGTGCTTCCTTGGCGCGGGGGCCAGGGAGACCCGGTGAAACGGTTGTCCGCTGGCCGCCCGCTGGTTCGTAGAGGACCCGAACCCCGGCCGTCCCTGCTGGGGAGGCTGTCCTGCCGCCAGTGAAAAAAGCCTGTGTGTTGGTCGCTGCGCCGGAATGGGAAACCGGAGTGGAACGTAGCGCTTGACCACGGGTCGGACCGGGGGCCCTTCCGTCCCCCGTGCCAGGGAATCACTCTACCTGTTGTGCCCAGGTGAGGATTGGCCCTGCCTGTGACCTTGTGACTGTGGGTATTTTGGTTGATCCTCTTTTCTCCCTTTATTACCCGCTCATTCCAAATATGAAAAAAAGACGAAACAAGAAAAACCGTAATACAGCGGCTTCGTTTTCCACACTCACTGCGGATTTTTGTAACGTCAGAGGACTCCACTCCAACCTCAATTCCGTCCATCACCACCTTGAGACAGACAAGCCAGCCTTGCTTTTCTTGACGGAGACACAGATATCTACCCCGGCCGACATCTCTTACCTTATGTACCCTGGATACAGCCTCGAACACAAGTTCGTGTCACGGGCTGGGGTGTGCATATTTGTCCGGGACGATATCTGCTGTCGTCGTTTGGGCAGTCTTGAAGATAGAGATCTGTCACTTATTTGGGCGCGCGTAGATTACGGTGGCCACGTCCGTATCTATGTGTGCTTATACAGATCTCACAGCGGAGACTCGGAAACCAATCGTCTGCTGGAGCGTATCCAAGTGGGACTAAGCGAAGTTCTCGAGCGGCTTCCCTCGGCGGAGTTAGTAATCCTCGGCGACTTCAACGCGCACCACAGCGAGTGGTTAGGGTCAGTGCGCACTGACTACGCCGGGAGAGCTGTTCACAGTTTTGCTGCAGCGTATGATCTCTCACAACTAGTCGATGGTCCCACTAGAATTCCGGACATTGAAGGTCATACCCCTGCTCTCTTGGACCTACTGCTGACCTCGCATCCAGAACGCCACCAGGTATACCGTCTCGCACCCTTGGGTTCGTCAGACCATTGCTTGGTGCGTTCTGTTGCCACCACGGAGCGGACAGGGCAATCTCGACCTCCTGGGTTGCGCCGTGTCTGGCACTATGGATCGGCGGATTGGGATGGACTGCGGGAGTTTTATGCGTCCTACCCTTGGGGGCAGCTCTACTTCTCTTTGGATGATCTTGACAACTGTGCGAAGTTCGTTGCTGACACGATCCTGCAAGGTATGGAATGCTTCGTTCCTAGCACATTAGTTCGTGTTGGCAATCGTTCTCAGCCCTGGTTTGATAGAGCGTGCGCTGAAGCCCGTAAATCAAAGGAAGAAGCTTACCAAGCTTGGGCTGCTGCGCGTCAGGTCAACGATCGTAACTGTTCCGAATTGAAGAAGCGACTTAATGCTGCTACTAGGTCTTGTAAGAAGCGAATTGCTGCAGCCAAGTATGAACACACCCGCAGAATTGGTGAGAGACTAGTCAGTCAACCCTCTGGGTCCCGAACTTTCTGGTCTCTCGCCAAAGCTGTTCAGGGGAACTTCTGCAGGGTTTCCTTGCCATCTTTGCACAAACCCGATGACTCACTGGCTCATTCCGCAAAAGAGAAAGCAGACCTTCTATGCTCTCTATTTGCGTCGAATTCAACACTGGACGACGGGGGCAATTCACCTCCCACTATTCCGCAATGCGAGTACTCCATGCCCGAGGTGCGCTTTACGCAAAGCGCAGTAAGGCGTGCACTCTTTGCCCTCGACGTCAAGAAGTCCAGTGGGTCAGACGGTATTCCTGCTGTTGTGCTAAAAACGTGCGCTCCAGAGTTGACTCCGGTTCTGACGCGACTATTCTCGCTCTCATACCGCTCAGGGAAATTCCCGTCTTCCTGGAAGATTGCCTGGGTTCACCCTATACCAAAAAAGGGTGACCGTACCGACCCTTCCAACTATCGGCCTATTGCGATCACCTCCCTGCTCTCTAAAGTAATGGAGCGTGTGGTAAACAACCAGCTCCTTAAGTACCTCGAAGACCACCAGCTAATTAGCGACCGGCAATACGGGTTTCGCCGTGGTCGCGGCGCGGGAGACCTTCTTGTTTACCTCACTCACCGATGGGCCACCGCCATAGAGAGCAAGGGAGAGGCACTGGCTGTTAGCCTGGATATCGCAAAGGCCTTCGATAGGGTTTGGCATAAGGCACTTCTTTCCAAACTTCCCTCGTACGGGCTTCCTAAGGGGTTGTGCACATGGGTCTCCAGCTTTCTATCTGGGCGTAGCATTTTAGTCGTCACTGACGGAATATGCTCGGATTATAAGCCTATAAACGCTGGAGTACCCCAAGGATCTGTACTATCGCCTACCCTGTTCCTTCTGCATATCAATGATATGTTATTAACTAACAATATTCATTGCTATGCAGACGACAGCACTGGCGATAGCTGTTATACAGGTCGTGCAAACGCCCCCCCTGAGCAGGTGTCGGAGTGCAGGATGCGACTTGTGTCTGAGATCGAGACGTCCCTTGAACAGGCCTCCGAATGGGGTAGACGTAACCTCGTCCAGTTCAACCCCAGTAAGACACAAGTCTGCGCGTTCTCCGCCAAAAAAACCCCATTTGTCACGGCGCCAAAGTTTCAGGGCATTCCCCTTACCACCGCTAAAAGTATCGGGATACTTGGTGTCGACATTACGAACGAAGTCCAGTTTCGTAGTCATCTGGAACAAAAAGCCAAACTGGCCTCCAAAAAGCTTGGGGTGCTTAACAGAGCCAAACAGTACTTCACACCGGGTCACCGACTTTTGTTATATAAAGCGCAGGTTCGACCCCATATGGAGTACTGTTCTCATCTCTGGTCTGGCGCTCCACAATACCAGCTCCTTCCCCTTGACTCCATCCAACGTCGGGCAGTTCGTATTGTCGGCAATTCCGAACTTACTGACGGCTTAGAACCTCTTAGTCTTCGGAGAGACGTTGGCTCTCTTTGCATGTTCTACCGTCTGTACAATGGGGAATGTTCCGAAGAACTTTTTGATCTGGTGCCATCGTCTCGTTTCTATCACCGCACCTCCCGCCAAAGGAGCAAAGCTCATCCTCACTTCTTAGACACATGGCACACCATGAATAAGCGGGCATCCCGCTCGTTTCTTCCTAGAACGTGCAGAATGTGGAATGAGTTGCCTCCTGAGGTATTTCCTTTGTGCTACGACATGGGATTCTTCAAGAAGCGGGTATTTAGGGTTCTCAAGGGTCGGCAATGCTTAAGTGGCTCCTGTGATGTTGCTTACGTCCATGGGCGACGATGACTGCTTCCCATCAGGCGGCTCGTCTGCTCGTTTGCTGAACATCACATAAAAAAAAAAAAAAAAAAAAGACCTAACCCCAAACTAGGCAAAGCTTGTCCTATGTCTACTAGGCGACGATACGGTACCTTATATAGATAAATACATAATTAACATCCATAACTCAGAAATAATTGTTCGTGATAAACACACAAATAAATGCCCTTACCGGGACTCGAACCCAGGACCTCCCGCATCGCGGGCAGAGTCACTACCGACTAGGCTAGGAGACCGTTAAATCCTGAGCCGGTCCGGTTCGAAGGACCAGCTCCCCTTAGGAGCAACAGGATATGCGAACCTCTGAATAAGGAAATGGCGCAAGTCAAAAATAAAGGGTTTTGTAGCTTTTAGTTGTATTGTCCATGAATAGCATTTATTAATAGCAAAACAAGTGACGATGCTACCAACCAGAGGGCCTACCGCGAAAACCGAAATTCGCAAATTGCGGGGATCTTACTCTTTTACTCCAATGAGGGCGTAATTAGAGTGACGGAGAAAGATACCCGCAATTTGCGAACTTCTTTTCGCGGTTATAGCCCAGCTGCCTTCCTAAGGCCTAAGAGACCGAAAAAGGCGAGTTTTAAAAACGTATAGCCAAACTAACAACCCGTTATTACTACCTCCAAATTTATACTTCAACTAAAGAGCCTTGGTTCTTGTAAATACAATTACAATTTCAACCAGTATTTTTTTTCTAAATTCATTTTTTTTCGTACAAAAATAAAGGCATACTTGACTGAGCATCATTTTACGTGCCCAAGAAAGTCAGGAGTCAGATGTAACGATCACCACTGATGGCCCAATTTAGACAACAAGCGGTTTTAAACGATGCCCATTACTACTGATTCGATGTTCTGTTATGATGTATTTTGTACTCGTAAATATGTGTAAAAAAGTTTATGAAAATATGAGGACTATTATTTATCGTCCATTATTATATGTATTAGATATATTATAATTTTGTGCATTAAACATTATTATCGTTGCAACTTTATTTGGTTGAATGATAACCACTATATATATGTTTAGAACATAAGCTAAATATTTTCTTGATTATACATAATCGGTCCCTTCGACTCGGTCCACAGGCGCGCTGTACGAATTGTCGACGATCCCAAACTCACAAGCGGTATTGAACCTTTAAGTCTAAGGAGAGACTTTGCCTCCTTGTGTGTGTTCTACCGCCTGTACAATGGGCTGTGCTCTGAAGAATTGTTTGACATGATGCCAACGGCCGCTTTATATCACCCCACCGCTCGCCATCAGCAGGGCGTTCATCCTCACACCCTAGCACCTAAATGGTCGCGTACTGTGCGGTTTAAGAGGAATTTCCTCCCGCGTACGCTTCGGCTGTGGAATGAGCTCCCTGCCGAGGTTTTCCCGAAGGGCTACAGTATGGGGTTCTTCAAAAAAGGAGTGTACAGGTTTTTAAAGGGTCGGCAACGCGCATTTAATACCTCTGGTGTTGCAGGCGTCCATAGGCTACGCTGACTGCTTACCATCAGGCGGGCCGTATGCTTGTTTGCCACCGTCGTGGTCTAAAAAAAAACCTTCAGGTTACTTTTTTGCTAAGTGTTTAAAGCTTTAATTAATCATGCTTAGTATTTAAACTGCAAATTATCCAAAATTTTAATTTGCGGTCATATCTGTCGTAATAAACGCGTTTTGTTAGAGAGTGAACCTTCTGTACCTAGTACTATTATTTATTCTTTGGTCTTACTATGTTAACCCCTTGATCGCCACGCCATCATACACCTTATTGTAAAGCATGAATGTTAATATTGCACTGTAACCGTGCTTGTCTGTGGCCGTGTTTGGCGGTCAAAGGGTGAAGGACCATTACGGCGGGGATTTTTTGTAGCGCATTCCACACACAACCAATTACAACATTTATACATTCGCGGGCTTCAACACCGTATGAAGTCATATTTATAATATCGGCCATTGTTTTTTCTACCCCCACCCAAAGAAAATCTAACCTTGATACTGAAGAAATAAGGTGGAAAATTTAGCGAGAGAACAAAGCTGAATTTCTTGTTTAGCACAGCATCCGCTAAAACCACATCGACATTTTAACTGCGAACATTTCCAACTCCTATATAATATTCTTTATGCATTGAAATCAAAACCTTAAAGTTAGTTGTACAGGGTTGATTTTCCAATAAATAAACTCTGCATAATAGGAGTTTTGAAAAGTTTATAGTGGACTTACAGAAACGCGTTTAACAGTTTATACTCGTACGCATTTATCATAAGTGAATTAATTTAAATTGCCATAAAATAACAGTTTACATAATGACGGTACTGTTTCGTATAATTTTGACTCATAAATATGTAATACTTGTAGGGGATATTGGTGTATGGTTTTTAATCAGGCTTTATTAGGATTTATTGATAATTGAAGTAAAAAAACTACAAGTCGTTCAAGCGTGTGATTCTCAATCCGGGGGTCGTGGATTCGATTCTCAGCTCAGACCTACTGACCAATTGTTTCTTCAAGCAGTTGAAACTTAGAGAAATTGGGTTGGGTGTCGCCGTCGTGACCAGGTGGCGTGGCCTAGGCGTTATGGCGTTAGGCATATAAAATTTTGCGGAGCATTAGGGTTTCAGCCGCTGTCGCGTCGCCGCCCCGCCAGCCCTCAGTGACACAAATAACTTGTACCAAATTAAAGAATTAGATAGCGAGGGGGCTATTCCTGTAGGATTCAACTAGCAAAATTGCTAAAATATGAAAATTGAAATCAAATTATCTCCTTTGTCTCTTTTTGAAAGATAATTTTCATATTAAATGAGCTCTTTCTTTATGTGATAATTAAATTAGCATAATAAACGCTAATTGTTAAACCAATTTTATTTTATCCTGTAACCATTCGATATACCTACCTACTTTATTAAAAGGTATTCAATTTAAAACATCTGTTAATTAACATTTAAGCCGTTTATACACTACCTCATTAAAATGAATTAAGCGTTGATCAAACTTTTAATTAAAATCGAATAAATGGATTTTTTTATGTAGCGAGAAATAAACACAGTACCTAATACTGTTTCGCATTATGTACAAACCAAATTACGTCGCCTTCAAAAATATCGGAGCGGCCAATATACTCACAAATATCTAAACGTGCCTCTGTCCAGATATGTTTGAATATTTAGCTATCATAACCGAACCGTTTAATTTTGGCCCCTATATTAATAAACTGGAGGCCCCTTTGTTTGACATAGGTAATTATTGAAAGTCATTATGTAACGATTGTTAGGTTATCATTAATTCTGAAACCGTTAACTTTTCAGGATTTTCCTCAGGTTATCCTATAGATAGGTTAGGTTTGTTTTATGGCAATCCTGAAAAGTTACGCGTTTCTGAGAAAAACTAAATTATGACTAACGAAAATGTGGACAAACAATACATTATGACTTAAAACTATATGGGAAACAATAGAGACCCATCTGACTCACTTTACAGCACTTTAGGGAAAATATAAAGATGTATAGCTCAATAAACACATATTATCTTGTTACAGGTATGGTTCCAAAACCGCAGAGCAAAATGGCGGAAGCAAGAGAAAGTAGGGCCGCAGGCGCATCCCTACAACCCCTATCTTGGAGGCGCGGGGGGCGCCCCTCCCCCTTCTGTGGTGGCGTCCATGCCCAACCCCTTCTCGCAACTGGGGTTTGGCTTCAGGAAGCCTTTTGACACCAATGCGCTGGCGTCTTTTAGGTAAGTCTCAACCGTTAGTATTATTATTATCATTTACCTTTATCCCACATCCCACGTTAGTGGTCCCCAAGGGTATAAGCCTCCTCCATCTGTCTCCACCTCTCTTTGTCGGTGGCAACATCCATCCATTTTTTTCCCGCAGCCTGTACGATGTCATCTGCCCATCTTTTTCTTTGCCTTCCCGCTCTTCTTTTTCCAGCTGGGCCTGTCCATTTTGTTACAAGATTTGTCCACCTTTGATCTTGATATCTTGCTATATGGCCTGCCCACCTCCACTTTTGTTTCAAACTAAACTGCATGGCATCTGTTATCTTTGTTCTCTTGCGGATGTCTATATTTCTTGTTTTTCTTAAATTTAAAATACTTCTTTCCATTGCATGCTGGCAAGATAGAATTATGTTCTTTGTCCTTTCCGTGTAAACCCATGTTTGGCATGCATATATCAGACTTGGAAGAATGGAAGAGTCCGAAGAGTGCAAGATCATAAGATCTTTTTCATGTTAAGATTGTAATTGCCTTTGAGAATTTATTTTTGTGCCCAGTATTTCTTCCAGGTTGTGTTTATTCTTCTATCAATTTCATTTTCATTACTGGTTGTTGCGAAAGATACTAATTTTCCCAGATATACATAGTCTTCCACATAATCTATGAGTTTTTCCTCGATTTTGATAGTCTTCTTGTTGTAGTTTGACATGATTTTAGTTATAGATGCATTCATGTGCAGGCCAATTTTTTTGCTTTCAAAGTCCAGTTCTTGTAGCATTTTTTCCATGTCTTTTGCTGATTCACTAAAGATGGCTATGTCATCAGCAAATCTCAAATGCGTTAGTTTTTTGTTTGATATCCATATTCCTTTTCGATTCCAGTCAATTTTCTTGAAAATATCCTCCAGAACCGCTATAAATCGTTTTGGAGAGAGTGGATCGCCTTGTCCCACTCCTCTCCCAATTGTATATTCAGTGCCGTTAGTATATACAGTTCCAAAATCATAGATAACTACCAATATATGTATAAAAGAAGATAGCGGACGTGTCCCGTACTTCGCGTTAGCTATCAGTTTAATCAAAGATAGATATAACTCCGTAATAGATGGATACAGTCTAAGGAAAAAATGTGCCTCGAAAATCAAGAAAATTTGATTCTCGTTCAGAGGGCGCTACTAGCTTTGGCCTACTGTCGTATAGATGGCGTTGACGGTTTCGTTTGTTATTTAACAATTTTAACGCATATCAGTGAAAGAACATCGGTCAAAATCAAAAATATAATTAATGCAAATGAAAAAAATCATTTATCCATATTTAAATACATTTTATCGTATTTATATAAATCTTCATTTTTAGTTTTAAAGTGTGTCGACAGATGGCAGTGAATTTACTGGGGTTACAAAATTTACTATGACAGTACCGCTCTAGTATAAGTTACTCTATGGTTTAATGATGTTATAAATACGTTAAGATTATATTCTATAACAGACATGTCGATATTTCGTTTTGGCCGGACAGGGTTGCCTTACTGACATCCCATATAAAGGATGACTCACGCTAGACCGGGCCATGCCCGGGCCGATGCGTCCGACACGTCATTTTCTGTGACGGCTTATCGGTGATCACGTGGTGCTTTCCATAGGATCCCCGGCCCGGTCTAGCGTGAGTCATACTTAATATGCTACCTCACACTAAATTTGTTTTATAGTTATTAAAGCAAAGCCGGCAAATGGCAAATATAGACGGGCAAACCACTTTGTTAGAAGAAAAAGAAGGCAAATTAAAAAATTGTAGGTGTAAATGATGATCTCGATCTGGTGATTTCGAGTTGTACATCTATTTCTACAGACAAAATTGATTTGTCTGACTATAAAATACAATTTTAAACTATCAAAAGAACAATATAAACACGACAGGCGGATGTCATTCGGGATAACCCGCTGTAAAAACAGACAAACGATTGAATGAATTGTTATCAGAATTATTGATAAAGGCGTAATCTTAATTGGTTATTTAAGGTATCTAGGAGGATTATTAAAATTATTAGTGATTTTACTGTTGTAATTAATTTGTTATCTTCGTAATTAACATTATCAGATAGCAAATAGTAGCGCTATAAATAATGTATGTAAGTAGTAAGATGATTAAACGTAAACGCATCACGTGTTTATTGTAATGAGGCTTAAATTATCCTCAAACCCACTTCAACGGACCATCGCTATCACTACATTTAAAAAAATCTAATTTTTTTGTCAACAGATACGGCAGCACACCAATGCTGGGAGCACAATACCTCGGCGCACCCCTCCCCCGACCCCCACTCTTCGGCGCCCCCCTCTACACCTCTGCCCCTCCATTCCACTCCCTTCTAGCAGGCCTCGCTCCCCCTAGAAGATCACCCGACCCCCCACCAGTTTCGCCTCCTATCTCGCCAGGTAGTGAATCCCCCCCAACGGCTCCAGAAGTAGAAAGAAGGAGCTCGAGCATAGCAGCTTTAAGAATGGCCGCGAGAGAACATGAAATTAGGTTAGAGATGCTGAGGCAGCGACACCACTCAGATCTGATCAGTTGAAACTAGGACTTTTGATCCAGTGCTAAGACCCAATGGTAATCGATTCACAAATCGCTATATATTATAGTTCGTATAACATGCTGGTGGGAGGAAACCAGAGATTGTTGAAATGTATTCGTGTGGAAAATGCAGAATAATATCTTAAATTTTAAAAATTTATTTCGAAAAATGTGACTCTTCGTTCGCTGAATAGATCGTTAATACTTACACTCAAAAGTAATCAATTAGAATATTTGTGTGTATGAAACAAAAAACGATTGTTTTTTTTTTTGCTCGATGTGGCAGATTCAAAGTGATTCGTTTTCATTACTTTTCAGCATATTTAGACAATAAATTAGGCACAAAACTTGATCTTAAAGTAATTGGAATGTAAATGAGCTCTCTTTTAATTGGAATTATATTGTTATGCGAACATGCGTGTGAATCGGTCTTAAATGTAAAGTTTAGAAAAAAGTATTAGCTAGGCTTTAAGTTAATGTAAAGAGTGTACTTGAATCTCCGTCCACTTTAGGCCTTATTGTTATTTATTGTAATGTTAAGATACTTATAGGAATGCCTTAATGTCTCAATTAAATATTTATGGTTAATTAACTATTATTAGTAAGGGATCAAACAAGGAATGGTTTTATTATTATTTGAGCAATATTTTATTTATATAAAAGGTGATATTTTTGTACAGAGTTTCGATAAATCAATACTAGTTAACATGATTCAAGTCAACATACAAAAAATAACTATTTCATGTGCAACTGAACTAAACAATATTTTAATTGCTAGCCAAAATAAGTGAATATTAAAAATTGTTATAAATTCTTCAAGATATATTTTTATTTTTCACTACGAACTAAAAAGAGTAAAAACTTTGATAGTTAGATTGTCAATTATCAATTTGAACTTGTAATTTGTATTATAAATAGCACCAAAGAATTCAGTTTTATTAATTATCCAGTAACTAAAAACGAAACTTAAACATGACCAGTGTTTACTGTACCTTGTGTATTGTTTGTTATTTTAAATGAAAATATCACGTACAATAAAATTAATTGAAAATATTTTCTGTGTTTACAATTATTTTCCTGGCCCCATTTTACACAAAAATAATAATAAATAACATGAAGAAAGCCGAAAACGACAAATCCAGTAAGTATTTACCTAGACTTGGCTCACGATATAACCGCCATGTGGGATGTTGATTCGACAATCATTATCCCGATAGTTGTTTTAGCGAACGCTCTAATAGCGAAGAGTCTCGACCAACACCTTAAGAGACTCAAGCTAGGTGTCAGATGGCGTGGAGAGTCCGGCGGTTTCTCTTACTGCGGCCGTGGCCACCGGTAGCTTATGGGCCTTGTCCCGCTGCTGATGGCACCCTAAGAAGGTTTTTTTTATAATATGGTTATTTAATATAGTATTTTGTATTATTTCTGTATGTATTTTTTTTAATAACCATAATTATAAAAGAACCTTAAGAGGAGAAATAAATAAAGAGAATAATAACACGAGTAAAAAGTTATAAATACCTAAGCCCAAAAATCAATTCAACTTTAAAACGACTAAATACCGGCCCGAAAAACAAAAAAGCGCACCCAATTACCAAAACGTAAACGTTAAGAGTCGACCATTAAAGAAACCAATGAGAAATAATCCAATTTAGAAGAACAATCGTCAATCATCAATCACGAAATCGTTACGCAGTGAGTGCCTGCTAACCGTCCCTGTCCATCCATCATACTAAACAACGGATACTCAATTAATTACATAATCTCACCTAATTAAAATGTAATTCAATTATTTTTAATCGTCCGACGTGGGCTGCAGAGATTGGATTTTCAATCTATTAATCTAAAAATTCAATTACGTACTATATGGCAACGAGACGATGATTTAACGATTAAAAAGGAAACGCCGAGCACGATTTCTTTAATTGAACGCTTGTATTTTTATGGGCAGTGCTTGGGCGGCTACCGCACCGCTTTTATAAACTTGTTCAATGATTTATGTTTAAAGCTATGAATGAACCGAATGTTGTAATACCAGTTTCATGCAGTTAGAAGCGTGTGAAAGAAAAATTAAGGTACTGATTGATTTACAAGAGCTAGCTTCCAAGAGTTGCCGCTGGTGGCCGGGCCTTAAACAATCGTGCAAAGCCTCTATCTAACTCTAACCTAAGAGTCGGAACCGATGATATAAAAAACAATACTTTATTCGTCATAGGTTTTTAAAAAACGGTGTTAGATAGAATACCTACTCTTTATTACAAACCTCAGTAGATGCAGCTTTAGGAAAACAATTGATTAAGGAATTTTTGAAGTTGAATTGATAGAGGCAGACGGTCTTATCGCGAAAGAGCGATTTCGTCCAGGCAACCTTAGGGTAGACGAATCAAATATTTTTTATACCACGTCGGTGGCAAACAAGCATACGGCCCGCCTGATGGTAAGCAGTCACCGTAGCCTATGGACACCTTCAACACCATAGATATTACATGTGCGTTGCCGACCCTTTAAAAACCTGTACACTGTTTTTGAAGAACCCCATACTGTGTAGCCCCTCGGAAAAACCTCGGCAGGGAGCTCATTCCACAGCGAAGCATCCGCGGGAGGAATTTGACGACCGATCTGGCCTAGTGGGTAGTGACCCTGCCTGTGAAGCCGATGGTCCTGGGTTCGAAGGGCATTTATTTGTGTGATGAACACAGATATTGCTCCTGAGTCATGGATGTTTTCTATGTATTTAAGTATATGTATAAGTATCATAGAGTAACTGATACTAGAGCGGTACTGTCATAGTAAATTTTGTAACCCCAGTAAATTCACTGCCATCTGTCGACATACTTTAAAACTAAAAATGAAGATTTATAAAAATACGATAGAATGTATTTAAATATATATAAATGATTTTTTTTATTTGCATTAATTATTTTTATGATTTTGACCCATGTTCTTTCACTGATATGCGTTAAAATTGTTAAATAACAAACGAAACCGTCAACGCCATCTATACGACTGTAGGCCAAAACTAGTAGCGCCCTCTAAAAGAGAATCAAATTTTTTTGATTTTCGAGGCACGTTTTTTCCTTAGACTGTATCCATCTATTACGGAGTTATATCTATCTTTGATAAGTATTATATATATCGTTGTCTGAGTAACCCACAACACAAGCCTTCTTGAGCTTACCGTGGGACTCAGCCAATTTGTGTAAGAATGTCCCTATAATATTTATTTAATTGCTCTTAAACCGCACATAATTTGATCAACAATTCACTCCTTTTTTGGGCAGTCGTGTTAAAATAAAACAGTTGGTGTTGCAAAAATGTTATGAAGCCTATTTGAAATTCCTTAGCACCAAGACCACAGAAGCTGTAAGCATATACTACTGAGCCAATCGTTTAAACGATAACGTACGTATTATCTTGCATCTCACCAGATACTTATATGAAAGGTCAAGTCAAAACTATTATTCAATTGCAGAGATCCAGCGATAGAACGCAGGACCGTGTTTTACTAATGAAAAATAAATAATAACTCTGTTAATTTAATTGTAATCGAATTTTTATCCCGCGCCCATCAGCCTGGCCCGCCTCTTGACAGACTCTTATTACTACCTAGGCGACTCAGGTTACAAGAGGTAGCGGGGTCATAAACTGCAGCGCTTCAGGAATGTTCGCCGAGAAAAGAGCTGATGACTTCTATGCCATCAGAGGTAAGCGAATAGCGTCTCTTAGGTGCATTCCCATTTTTTCCTGTCGGGCCAGATGGGAATAGGCTTTTTCATATAAATCATTCCCATTTGTCCCTGTCTCATGTCTCATGTATGGCGGCTGTCAGGCGGGGCGGGGACAAATGGGTATATATAAATAAATAAATAAATATTATAGGGACATTCTTACACAAATTGACTAAGTCCCACGGTAAGCTCAAGAAGGCCTGTGTTGTGGGTACTCAGACAACGATATATATAATACTTAAATACATATGAAATATCCATAACTAAATACCGTCTGTTATTCCGGGTGCGAAGCAGTCACAACAGTACTAAAGTTATATTAACCGAGATATGACCGTGATTACCTTACCCGTGAACAAGATGCATGTAACTGCGTCGAAATATCGAGAGCCCGAAAACAATACAAAAGGTCTGAAAAACTTTTTCGTTTATCTTTTTTTGTGTAATTAATGATAAGTACGATATTATTGTTCGTGCTATTACGAGTATAATTTAGCTCGCTTATATCGTAGATTCGTAGGACATGGAAGATCTTTCGCCATCCGTGTATACCTTGCACCCATCTCACATTTTAGACATATGGGCGTAACCTCGCCAAATCTAATTATGAGTTCAGACAAAAAACCCAAGCAAAATGCTCATTCTTGTATGTTTTGTAAAGTTATCGAGATTCCTCGGTTCAAGACGACGGGTTTAATGGGTTATTATTACTCGGTTGATTCTGTTCATCAAAGTTTGGAAGCCAGAGCGTTTTTAGCCACTATTAAGGCAATATATAAAATATACCTTTATTATAAATTGGTATACTTATGATGATGATGCCTTATTACTTATAAGTTAGTCTAAAATTATTTTGGGCATCTTTCTCCCATTTATCTCGATTGCAATAAGTATAAACAGTTTAGATTCCATTTCTGACTAAAAAATAAATAGTTTTTGCACAGAATAAGTAATAGTACTACCGTACAAAAAGGACACTTCCTACAAACCCGAAGTTTGACAGCGATTTAGGGTCGAATCATACTTTCTAATGTATGACACTATCCCTTTCGGCTATTTAGGGTTGTCAAAATTCAAGTCATTATCTTATCTGCGGTCGTGCACGCAAAGGGACGTCAAGTTGTGCCAACCCTAGTAATTGCTCGGAGCAATGCTGAGCCGAGGGGAGCCGAGTTTGCCCGAAAGGAGGTGTCCCCCACTGGTTATTGGTTGCTACTAAACTTTAGTAACGATTTACGAATAGTAAATATATGGGCCCATTTTTATTTTGTTGTCGATTTATTTATTTGTCACATTGCGATCAAACTTAGTTGATAGATAGAGTTCCCTATTCTGTACAGTGTACCTACACTACGAAAACTCAACTGAATATTCTGTGACTCAACGGAAAATTACATACATTTTGTTCGTCCCAAATTAGGATTTCGTCCCTATTTATTGCGCTCAGATTGAGGAGCCCTTCAAACCAGCCTTTTGTTAGTATAAGTTCGCCTTTGCAAAATTGTATCTTACAAGAAAACTTTAGAAAGCGACAAATGGTATGTAATTTAGATTTTTACAAAAATTTAAACAGAATTTACTTAAGATATATATACAAGAGAGTGTACTTCTTAAGCTTTTTATCTATAAATATTCAGTTATGAATTTAACTCGACCATCTGCTCAAAATTAAATGCGGTAGATAAGTATAAAAGTTTAATAGCAAGGCCTATACTTCAGTTTTAAGTTTATAGTCTATTGTCATTCGAATAAAGGTCACCGGCTTTTGAGACCCGCACCTTCCCTAACGACTCCTAGGACTCCATAAAGTATCAATACAATCGATTATTGAAACACGATTCCGCTAAGCAAACAAACCGACCGTTACCAATAATCGATATTACGTATCGATGTTCCCATCACTGGTATCGATTAATTATGAATTGATTAGTGGTGGGCGGCGATCCTCTAACGAGCACTGCCGTTTCGAATCCTCAATTTCAAATACATATTACATCACTATTTTTATTGGTATTCAAATATAAATCTTACCTCTTTATAATACGGTCGTATTTGTAATAAGAGAATTTAAATTAATACGAGTGTGCTAAAGTTATCGCTGTTTCGTGTTCGTTTAATTATTCTATGTTAGCTCTAAAGTGTGTCGAAATGATTTTAAACTTTATGATAAAGGTATAAGGTTGTAGATAAGTGTTAATGTCAGAAAAGGTCCTGGGAGGTTAATCGTACCGCCACAATCGTGTACCATTGTATGGTCCCGCTCCTGGTCTTGGTTACTTGTATGGAACATTCTTGGTTAATAGTTTGTGGTTCGTTTAAATTTAACAGTTGAAAATTACCATAATACTTCTTTTTGAATTAAAAGTCGTTGACACTACATACTTATTAATAATTTATGTATGTAGCTACATATAGACAGTAGTGTAGTAGTGGGCGTGGGAAACTCTACTACGTGAATTATTACTCGTAATATATACCTATTAAGTACTTAATAGTGACCATAGGATGTCAACTGCAGCTGCATTACTGTTGCGACACAACTGCTGCGGCATTGGTATCTAAGGTAAGGTGTGATGTGGTGAGATATTGTGGCGAGAAGGAATGTAAGATGGACTTGAAGGAATTAGTAATGGAGACGCCATTATGTAGCCATCTGCCAAAAACACCGAAACAATTTTCAGACCATTTTATAAAAACTACTTCATTCATAGATTATTGACAGTCTTGCAATCGTATTCCGTCAAAATGCCTGCATGTGCTGTTTATGGGAGTAAAAAGCGATCAATATATAAAAGGATGGAATATCATTTAACAGTTAAATACATTTTTGCTTTGATTATAGCATAATATTAATACATCAAACGCTTTCAAGGAAACAAGGCATCTAGAATAGATGAAATAAAATAAAATCAATGAAAAAAATCGCATACAATTCGTATTTGATTTTGACTGATAGAGAGTTTGACATCTCAAATATTACCGTACCGTATTTAATGTTAATAAGCTCTACTGACCTTAAAATGTTGTACGATTTTACAAGGAAATATCGGCCTTCGTGAATTAAGTATTGTAGCCGTGTCTACCTTAGTCCGATAATGAAGCTTACGAGCATTTAAGGTTGAATACTTATACTACTTATTGCAGTGTGCGTTAGACTAAAATAGTGCTGAGTGTTATTCTTTATGGTAAAATATCGATGAAAAATTAAATATTCTTTTGCCATAAAATTATAGCATAACTAATTAATTGTATTCATGGTAAAATTCACCGGTGCCGCTATGTTTAACTAAACAGTGTTTTATTCGGTACTTTCGGTAGTATTACAATTATTGAAAAATACAACGCATGGTTTCCAAATTGTATATTAGTACATATGTAGCTTAGTTTTAGCTCTTGATATTGAAAAATGAGAAATGGCATGATATACCTACTCATAGTAGCAGCAGTAGCTTTATTTATAGTAAGCAGCACCGTAATAGCTTTTTTATTTTTGGTAATCAAGTAAATTATTTGATATATTTATTAAACTATTCCACGAGTACCAAGTGGCGCTGGCTGACGTCTAGAAAATTATATCGATACGATAATATTCAGACACTTGGAAGCCCCTATTAATCGGTTTCGATTACGCCTACACCGATAGTGTGAAATTGTGTCCGCATATAGTTTTTACTGCATTATTGTGCTAATTTAAAGTGTTGTTGTATTGTTGTTTTAGTATATGTGCGTAGCTGCGTAGTAACGAGACGAAAAGATGCACTTGTAGTTAGTGTCTTTATATGTGTGCTACCTCGTCCCCCTCGAAAAACGGCAGATTTTTTTGTTAGGAAAGATGTAGCGCTGCGTAGGTACTCCATTACTATTTACTAATTCCTTCAAGAAGATGGACAAAACGGAGACCAGGTAATAGCTACAATAATCAGCGTAATAACTAAACTTTCAAAATCGCCCTGTGTAATAACTGGCATTTAATATATGTAGGTTATTTTTATTAAATAATTGCCTCCTCTCTTAATTAACATCATGCAAGTATTTTTGAAAATATCAACCTACGATTTTATTAAGAAACTTCTAAAACCAAACAATATTCTACTTTTTACACTAATAACCCAAAAACAAAGGCCCAAACCCATAGACAAACAGCGACTAACGAGCCCCCGCGATTAATAACTTTAATTATTAAATATATTGTTATAGCATCCAATTATAAGGGCCCCGAATTGTTTCCAGTTTTTCTGCTTCACTGGCGAACTAATTAATGATTTAGTATTCTAAAGGTGCAGGGTTGTCGACCATTTGGATTTAAAAAAGTTTTATTGATAATAATATCTTAGAGTTGAACCTATTTTAATAGCCTCTTTGGCCTCGAAGTATATACTGGCAACCCACTGCTGGGTAAAAGCGTGCCTTGGGATTTCTACAAGTCCAAATTAGACACTTCTAGCCTCGTAACTCTCGTAAGGCCCACCATACAATTTTTCCTATTGTTACTTTGAACCTTGTTGTAGTCATATAGTAAATTGAGATGAATTACGTTTGTTTGAGAAAGTGATGAATCAAAAGAAGTACTACTTTTACGGTTTATAAAAAGGTCTAGGTAGGTCTAGTAAGCTCTTTGTTAATTACAATACAATTCCTAAAAACCGGCCAAATGCGAGTCGGACTCGTCACGAAGGGTTCCGTACCATTACGCAAAAAACGGCAAAAAAAATACGTTTGTGTATGGGAGCCCCACTTAAATATTTATTTTATTCTGTTTTTAGTATCGGTTGTTAGCGGCAACAGAAATATATCATCTGTGAAAATTTCAATTGTCTAGCTATCACGGTTCATGAGATACAGCCTGGTGACAGACGGACAGACAGACAAACAGGCAGACAGCGGAGTCTTAGTAATAGGGTCCCATTTTTACCCTTTGGGTACGGAACCTATGAATAACAGAAGAGTTGCATGTTATATATGTTTTAAAGACCTGTATTTATCAACGAAACTTATGCATAGCTACAGGTATGTCGTGGCCAGATCATAGAAATTAATCATTTCATGAAATTCCATTTTAGAACTGATCATATGATATGGTTAGTTTAGGTTTGACTCTTTCTTGATGTGGCCAACCGATCATTTCATGAAATGATTGGCACATCATGAAACGATCGATTCTAAGACATTAGGATCTGGCCACTACACGTGGAGGATCAAATAAATACTACATTTATTGTGAAAAGAAGCGTCCTAGTCTAGAGACGGACCACGCCGAATTTTCATGCCAAGTGCTACGTCGAGTACCTATTATGCATTCTTACTGCCAAATTTGTGCAAATTTAGTGTAGTCAGCGTCTAGTCCTGGGGCAGCCCTGGAAACTGCGCGTGCGCCGCGGGAGCTGCGCCTTGCCGCCCCGCCCAGCGTCCGCGCCTTACCGAAACGGCCCCTTTACTACAGTTTCCATAGACAGTAGATGCTTTGAAGTAATTTTATTAATTATCATAATTAGAGTAGGTAGGTATATATAGGTAGTATGAACGTAGAGTTGGGCCAAGCTAACTCTGCATGGCACTTGCAATGACAATCGTTATCGTTAATGTCAGATTTCAATGAATATATGACGTATAGTGCGACATAAAATAGTAGAAATTAAATAAAATGGAACTAAAAAAAATTCCATACTAAATTGTTGCCATGTTTAAGCATTTTACGTCAAAAATGTGACAGTTACGTAGGAAGTGGAGCCCGCGCCCTCATTTATTTTCTACAATTTCTTGTAGGACTATAATGTCGTTTGTAAAGACACTCCCTCACTTTGTTCTGCTCAAGTCGGTGCCAAGTTAGCTTAGACGGATTATATTGTATCTACTATTTACGTTTTAATTATTGAATGTACTACTACATCTTGTATGTACCTTTGATTGATACCTGTCAACTTCTTCACGGTCTACTATATGGATGGTATAGAAAGGATCGCAATCTCTTATGGCAGAATTGTTGTAAAAGTGACCGCGTTAAGCTTTAAATAATAGTTCCTAATCTCTCCGGTGGCGCTAGTTAGGCTCTGGGACATGAGTATAACATGAACCATATAAGGCAACAAATAACCCGACCAAATTACGTAGGTTGTTTTTGGTAGTATTTCGGTGTATGGTGGCGCCGCCTAATTACTGTTTTTTGATGGACACTTTTCATACATAGAGATTTGGCTCCTTTATACAGTCTCCATGGTCTACTATAAGATGCTACTATTGGACCTTACTGTAGGTACCTATTTTGACAGTCCTTATTTTACCAACACATCCTTATTTTACATTTATTCACTTTCTACTTTATGTGTTTATGAACAAATATGTTTCCACGCAAGCTGCAACGGTTTCGACAAATGAAGCCTTCCCTTATACGCAAAAATAACGTATGCTTGTATCCAGTTTCATATAAATTGCATAACATAACAGTTCCTTATGTTTATTTAACGTCTTTGCACAGAACACATAACTGCTAGATGGTCTACTTTGAAAATGATTAATAGGGTATTTGACTGTATTTAAAATAAATTATTTTACACCATGCATAAAATTACTATTACTATTATTTAATTATTATTTTGCACCAGAAGATTATTTGGAGACACGTAGACAGCAGTTATTTTTAGACACAATTTCTATTTTAAAACCCGTATAAAACTATAAAGAGTAGGTAATTTGATTGTGATGTCACATGCTAGTGTTTCATATAAATTCTATAGTAGCTAAATCGTTTCGACAGTTCGAAAAAAGAAACCGATTTGACTAGTAGTCAAATACCTTAATGTCACAAGTAGGAAACGAGTCGAAACAAATGGCTAGTATCTCCGGACAGGCAATTTTTAGACCAACCTAAGTTGCCCTGTAACACCATCACCAACAACAACAAGCGCCGCGGCATAGAGTGGGGACTCTCCAACGTCTTGGAAGATTTGGACTATGCCGATGACCTATGCCTATTGAGCCACACGCGCGCCGACATGCAAGCCAAACTGGACTACCTACGGAGAGACGCTTTGGAGGTGGGACTAAAGATTAACATCCGGAAGACCCAGGAAATGAGGTGCGGAGCGACGAGCTCGTTGCCGTTGCTCATCGGCACAGAGGGAGTGGAGAAGATCCACAAGTTTACGTACCTCGGTAGTGTAGTATCGGAAACAGGAGGGACCGAAGAGGACATTGCTTCAAGAATCGCCAAGGGGAAAGCAACCTTCGCACAGCTCCGTCCGGTATGACAATCGCGGAAACTGACTAGGAGAGTTAAGCTCAAAGTATTCCGGTCCAACGTGAGAACCGTATTGCTGTACGGATGTGAGACGTGGAAGGTCACTAACAACATCTCGCATCGGCTACAAGTCTTCATCAACTGCTGTCTTCGCCGTATCCTCGGTGTATACTGGCCCGAGAGAATATCCAACGTAGATCTGTGGGAACGTTGCGGTGAGACTCCGATCGACCAGCAGATCAAACGCCGCAAGTGGAACTGGATCGGCCACACGCTCCGAAGGGACCCGAATCACATCCCGAGGCAAGCCCTAGACTGGAATCCCCAAGGAAAGCGGAAACGTGGTCGCCCTAAGCAATCCTGGCGGCGGACGATCATCGCAGAGGCGGTGACCATTGGCAAGACGTGGAGCGAAATGAAGCGCGAAGCTCAAGACCGAACGGGATGGCGGAGCACTGTGGATGCCCTCTGCCCCATCTAGGGGATATAGGACCATAAGTCAAGTAAGTCAAGTTGCGCTGTCGGTAGTCAGAAGGTAGGCACATTATTTACGGGACACCCTTTATAAACATTTCCGCCTCGTAAGCCCCCGCACACTTGTACAAAAGCACAAAAAATGCCCTGGGTATTTTGAGGTTAACATTTTAGTATCATAATCGGGAGGCAAGAAAGATAAGATAAGATAATCATTTATTTCATTTCAATCTTCGTTTGTAAATACCTACATAGTACATTGTGGTTCTCCTATTAGTACCTGTGTCAGGAGACCTCACTAGTCCATATTTGTTTTTTTTTTATCTGTACTAAGAGACGTTAATGAAATTATCACTTGTGGAGTTTGTGTGGGAATTGGGTCGGCGACTGAGAGATAGGGGTTGCGATCCTTGCTCCGGATCGTACCTGGTCCAACAGATCTTCTTGGCAATTCAACGGGGCAACGCTGCCAGTGTCATGGGGACGTTTGGGCCGGCTACGGTCCGGGGTGGCACCATAGCCTAAATAGTTTAATTTAGTGGTTAAGATTGACAAAGCCTGTTGCGGATTACATCATTTGTAAGTAGATGACGAAGCCTGTTGCTGATTTGCTTTTGTGTCCACTTGACGAAGCCTGCGTTGCCGATCACGATTTATGCATGGACTTTCTATTTACTGTTTTATTTATTGTGACGTGAATGTGTGTATATATGTAGTGTGTATTTAAAATAATCTTCTCGTATTATCCATTCCCCACGCTTTATACAAAGTGACCGATCTTCTTATCGCACATCTGCGCCCACTACACTCAAACATTAACGTTTTTCCCCGCAAACTCCGCTCTGTAATAAATTACAATATCACAAATAAAACCTCTCAGGAAAGTTATTAGGGTGAAAGTGCAAAAAATAGTGCTTCCACAGTGATGAAGACGTTTGCAATCAATTACAGTGACATTTGTATGAGAGCGGGATGTATGGGCATGTGATGATATGACAGTAGATTGGGTTTTTGCTTAGATACATTTGAATATAGGATGCATTAGTGAGAATGTGTTCATGAAGGTTTCAAAGGAAGCTAGAAAAACGTAGCTACATTGTAACGTGTTAAGGAATGTGCAAATACAATGCATATGTAAATAATTGGCACCGTCCCACCTCCAGCGTACTAATGTAAAAGCGGGCGGAGCGGCGGAAATCGCCGAAATTTTAAAACGTAATAAATATAAGAGCCTTGGTAGAGAGTACCTTTTTGTACCATTTGGAGTTAAACTCTAGGTCCATGGGGTCCCAGCGCACACAAGTTGTTTGCAGAAATCGCGAAGTCTGGATTGACGTAACTGGTGACCGAAGAGCTGGCGGTTTCCTCGCACAACGTTGCATTGCGATACAGCGAGGAAATACAATGCCTCAAGGGCCTATTTTAGATTTAAGCTAGTTTTTAATTTAGTTTAGTAGTACCACTGTATATATCTTTCATGTAAATAAATGTTATTTAATAATTGAACATTTTTATACAAATCGACTAAGGTATGATAATGATGATTGATAAAAACTACCCTTCCCCGGCCCTCATACTATCTCCTTTCCTTACCAAATATTGTCTAAATCGGTTTAGCGGTTTAAGCGTGAAGAAGTAACAGACAGACAGACAGAGTTACTTTAGCATTTATAATATTAAATTTAGTAGGGACGCTAAAGAAATACGCTTAAGAAGTACGCTAACCTATAAGGTTATATGGGGTAATAGAAACACTGGGGCAAGCAAGAGAAACTAAACGCACTTGTAGGGAATTCTCATACTGTTTCTCTTGCCCCGAGTAGAATGAACTATGTTTCTCTCACCCCCCATGACCTTAAGTAGATACTTAAAAATATATTTTTGATCTAAGTAGGTATAGAACCTAGTTAAACTTAATTGTTAAAATATGAACTATCCATTTCATAGTCCATCTCATAAAACGGTCACAAAAATTCAATTATCAATATTTTCAAAAGCGTTTACATTTCTTAAATTTATGTCGAACGGCAATCAACGCCATGTTTTGAATAAATTTAAAAAAAAAACAACGTCTCTTGTTCTTTTTTTACGGGGCTGAGGGTGACCATGGGTTTGTTATTAGTTACTCGTTAGAAGACGTCGTCGGATTATCTAAACAATTCCGAGTTACTTCAGAATCAGAAGAAAAGAAAGAAACATTAATAAATTTAAATTAAGCAGAAAAAAAACATTTTAAGAATAAAAGTGTTTTTATCTAGATATACCGTGCAATACGAGAGCAAATAATAAAAACATAGATTGTACTGCTCAAACAAAGAAATACAGCTTTTAACGTTTATTAAAAAAAACTTTTGTTTGTTTTTAAAGGTGCCTACATTTAAGACAGACTGGTATTTTTTACTGAGATCAGCAAGCCTTAAAACTTAAGCCTTCGATACTTTACATTATACCCTAAACACAATGTTCTTACAATCACACCCACCCTACACCAGCGCCCCGCAGCGCGGTTCTAATGAAATAAACTGAAAATCAACACGCGCCCGCTTTGTGCCGCCGACGAGATAATTAAAACGGGAATTTATAATACTGTCCCGGCAGCGAACGATGCGTGGACACGCTATTGTTTCTTTAATTGAAAACGGATTTAGTGCTACACTTGAGCGGTTACAGCCATCTTAGAATAAATAAAGGGTGATTAGCTTTGGGATACGGGATCATGACCTCTGGGGTAGATGGACCGACAACGACACAATAATAAGATACTCGTACTTATAATGACACAAATTCATCATTATTAAATTCTATTTAGTGCAAATCTTATGAATTTGCCTTATAATTTTCTAGTTATCGGTATCATGATCCTTGCCAGACACACAACAAGATTTAGTTAAATTGAATGCACAAATTCATTTTTAGGTGACATTTATTACCACCAAACCCATCTTTGCTTTAAATGCTTTGTTCTAGAGCTCTTTTATTTCCATCTTCTGTTTTTTTAACAAACCAATGTGTATATTTATTACAATTGTACAGGTAGTACATTTAAAAGTAATGCAAAGCGTCAATAAATAAGGGCCAATTAAAATTTACATAACATCGCATACGTATGTTACATGTTTGAAATAGCATTACCAGACCATAATTATCAAACGATTAGAATTAGAATCGTCCAGATAGACATCGTCCAACGGATGTCTACAATCCTTACATTACTATAATATTAAACTGCCACCGTCTACATGCTAACTAATAGTACACCTTACTGCAAAATATATAAGGGCCACCTACAATCAATTAAGAGGTTCCTGTTAGTATGTATAGTTGATGGTAAAAACATTCACATCTACATGCTGGAATTGACTTGCTATTTAAGGCTGACGTGACAAGGTATGCACCGTAATTTATTTACTGAATAAGACCGTAATTTATACGGGTCTCTATTGTTTGACATAATTATTGAAAGTCATAATATAATGATTGTCATATTATCATTAGTCATAATTTGGTTTTTCTCAAAAACGCGTAACTTTTCAGGATTGTCATAAAACAAACCTAACCTAACCTAACCTAACCTATATAGGATAACCCGAGGAAAATCCTGAAAAGTTAACGGTTTCAGAATTATGACTAATGATAATATGACAATCATTACATTATGGCTTTCAATAATTATGTCAAACAAAGGGACCCCAATTTATACACGGAATACATTTTATTTCTAAATAAAAATGGGATTAAAATTGAAAATATTATTTATTTTATCCCTTTAATAGGGATTTCTATTGTTTCCCATAAAGTTTTAAGTCATGTTTGTCCGCATTTTCGTTAGTCATAATTTGGTTATTCTCAGAAACGCGTAACTTTTCAGGATTGCCATAAAACAAACCTTACCTAACCTAACCTTAGGATAGGAAATCTTAGGATAACCTTACGAAAATCCTGAAAAGTTAACGGTTTCAGAATTATGACAAATGATAATCTGACAATCATTACATTATGACTTTCAATAATTATGTCAAACAAAGGGACCCCCTTTAATAGTCGTGTGCCTACACTTAATAAAATTCCAAATACGGCTTTCTCTGAACCAAAAGTTTCCTTTGGCAGCATTATCCTTCTGCACAAAAACAGACAAAAAACGCTATAGCCAAAGACACACACATATACACAATACTTTATACCTAACTGAATGCGAAACCTGCCGCGAAACCAGCAGGTTTCTATTTTTTAGTATTTTTCATATTTTAAATTAATACAATCCTTTCTATAACTTAATAGATTAAATTAAAAACGACATCTTCCTCTTAATTACAACATCAGACACCTGTCCCAATTTTATTATGAAAAATATCAATTTCACCTGCGAATCGCAATCAATTTCCTCTATAACCGTTAAGCAGATCATCTGTGTCGCTAGTGTCGTCAGAAAATATGTAGGTACATATACTTAGTATATAATATGTTAAATTAGGTCCAATCTAGAGAACAAGTCCCAAATTCTAAAATAAAAATTCAAAATTTTACTTAAAAAAATGTAAATTACATGCGTGAATTTGCATTAGTAGCGCACGGTCAATGGTTAGTTCCATTTTTGGCCACCAGCCAGTATAAGTTGGTGGCAGCGCCGCTCGCGCACGAACAGAAGGCCCGCTGCGCGCACCCCGTTGCGCGGTTCATTGTTGTTACATTTTTATATTGTGCTGGCCCGAATTGAATATTGATGTGTAGAAATGAGGGCGGGTAAAAAATCGGCTTCATGTGGTCTGAGACTGTGTAGATTGCGCGGTTGAAAATTTATTTTCACTTCTCATGTTCCTAAAGTGCGTCTTTAAGGTTATAACTTATAGGATGTGCGTTGCTGTTGCAGCGTTAGGGCCTGGGCCCACTGACTGATGCGTTGCGTCGTGTTGTTTCGTCGCAGCGTTTACTCTGCGTCGTTTTACATATATGTCCTATGACATGACATGATGCCACATTAAATGCGTTGCGATGACGCGACGCAACACACCAATGGGGCCTGAGGGCCTACCGCGAACCACGTTCGACGTGTTGCCTCTCTATCGTACTTGTAAATTCGTTCGTAAGTGTGACAGAGAGGCAACACGTCGAACGTGGTTCGCGGTAGGCCCTCTGGCCCTTGTAGCATTGACGCGGCCGATTTCATTCTCAATTTTATAGATAAGTAGCGTTGCTATGCGTATGCTATTCGGATAACCTACCTTAACCTATAACATTGTATATAACAATGAACAAGATGAACGCCTACAGTCGTACATTTAATCAAATTAAAAACAACAAAGACAAAAACCCAGGCGCTTATCCCACTTATCACTCAACTCACTCTCTCAATTTGTTATATATCAATTCTGATTTATTATTCTAATACGTCAAAGAACAGGAGGTTACATGATGGATACGCATAATTAAATAAAGGCAGCATTCAATAGAAACCATTTTGGTAGCCGATTGATTCCGTTGAGTGATGTATTGCGTTTATTAGGCCGGGCGTTTTGAATCTGTATTCTAATTGGAAGACCTTTTATCGTTAGAAATAATTTTTTGTTGGGGTTAAGGGTGGTACAGTCACCTGCATTAGTTACACAACGAAGGCCGCAAAAATATCTGACACGATCTTATTTGTACTTAAAGGAAATAAATAAATTGAAATTGAAATTTTTGCGTCCTTCGACGAGTATCTAACATACAACATTCAGTTTAATTTGTCAGGTTCGCTTTTTCGTATTGTAGAGTTGGGGCTGACCACTAAAATAATCCCCAGTCATTAGACTCACAAGTATTCGATACTCGCATAACTAGACCATATTCGAAATACGGGCATCACCAACTAGGGTTGCCACCCATACTATAATATATAGTATCGTACTATATTTTAGTCACTTGTACTATATATTATACAAAAACAACATAGTACGAAAAATACTATATTTTCATCACTCAAGAATGGGGTATACAAATGTCACCGATATCGCATCGTATGCGACTTGGACTTTTAATTCGCCTCAAATCGGTGTTTTTTTTTTTTAATTTCCCAGTAAATACTATATTTTTTCAATATTTTGACAAAAATACTATAATTGTATAGAAATAAGGTGGCAACCCTATCACCAACTATAGGTGCCCCTACCCATTGAGTGCCGTACTCGTAAGCACTCTAGTATCTTCGTAGACACGTACTCCCAAGACTTATTACTCATTTTGCCTAGTACGTCTCACCTATAGGGCTGACCGCAGATTTGAAGTTTCAAGATAACCGTGCTTAGCTTCGCTCTGGTGAAAATGCATCGTAACTATTAAGACCTATAAAGCTAGTTACAATATTCCTTCATTGTATACAAAAAAACGAATAAAAGGCAATCACTGCAAAATAAATACTGATTTTTCCTTTCACTACGGATTTCCCGTCGCGCAGTCTTTGTATTTATTTTTGATCTGAGTGGTTAGATAATTGTACATGTATTTAATAGATGGTTACACTTACAAATACTAAAATGCATACACACTATATAACCACATTGCATCAAAAAGTGCTAACCAAGTTTCTTTTACAACGTTACTAAAATAATATAAGACAAGACTTTCTGATCATAATATCTCCTGTTTAGAGTTTAGACTACCCGTGTAGCTACCGAAACATCAGAAGCGAGCCAACAATTATTTTACACCCATCATTAGTCTGAAATCGTGTTGTCTATGTCCGATACAGTATCGGCAATTGCAATTATATTCTTAGATCTGTTTTAACTTTCTGCCATTTTAATTACAACCTTGCGAAGTAAATCATACAATTGCTTTCCGCACTTCCTGAAGAAGTTTCATCTAAGATAAAAAAATATAACTCGGAGTATCGCAACGCAACTGCCTATCGCGATGCCAGTGGTCAATTTACACCTCAGAAACAAATGGACACAAGTGGATATCAAATTCGAATTTGTATTGCTTTTTTGTACTGAATGTTTCTTACTTTTCGTTTACCAATATAATGAGATGCGTCCATATCCGAATTAAGCTCTTGAAATATGACTCCTGAATGATTTATTGTAACAAATTATCTTTTTTCATACGCCGCCTCAAATCTGTAAATGTAAATAAAGTGTCTGGACTTTGATTTAATAACGCGAGGAGGGCCGCTAAGAAATCAATTATGTTTTTGTTTGAATATGTAATGTTCTTGATTTATATGGGGTTAAGGATCAAGGATGCGCTTGTGTGAGTACAATTGGAGATATATTTCTATGATTTCAGATAGATAAACAAAACACAATGCTTTTAATTTCGGGGACGGAAGTAACTTCGAACGCGGAGGAATTTTGAAAATTGCGAATATCTAGTAATAAACTAGAAGCACTTTGTGCTGTAGCAACAGCCTGCCTTTAAAAACCGTTGCCGTAATGTTAATGTTGCCAAAGTAGGTAGGTATGAAGTGCTTCTGGTTAAGTAGATATTGGCGATATTCAAAATACCTAGGTATAGTTAACCTTGAAGGGCGTTTTTCTGAGAGCAATTCACCAGCGTATGAACTTTCTACTCAGATTTACGCCGTATCTAAAGCTTTAAAAGCCTTATGAAATTTTTTTGAAAAAATTGAAGGTGCTAAGCTACAATATTATACTATAATTAGAACTTAAGTGGGCGTTTTCTAAAATAAATGCTAAAAATCTGATTCTTTCAAATCTGGAAATTCTTGGGCTCGTTCTACTCAGAATCGACAGCATTCTCCAAAAATAGATGTCCCAAAATGTCCATTCCATTACGTCACGTTTTAGTGTGATTTTTTTCACTTAATATGTGCGTGACATAGTGGAATGTACAAAAAAACACCAGGATCTGTGGGAATCAGGTTTTCTATATTCATTTTAGAAAACGCCCATTTACTACATTTAAAGTGGTTTTCTTGGTGGAGCTGATCTGTGGAAGCAAAAAACGAACAAAGAGTGAACTGTAGAAAATTGATTTAGTTGCGCTAGTTTCAAAGACAGCTGTTCTTTCCCACCATAAGACAAGCACTTACACCACTTGCACAGCCCTGCACAAAATGCAATATCGAAAGGTCATTTAGTACTTTACGAGGAATAAAAACCTGAAGCCAAGGCAGTAATTTTTGCACTTTTAAAAGTCTAAGATTAATAAAAACTTCTTATTGGCTTCTATATGATGAGTGTGCATAGAAGGATGGTGTTGGAAGTACAAAATAAACTTAAGAAAGACATTTTAGCTGGATTTAGTCTGAACCCTCGCAGGTTGTTAAAATATTGAAGTAGGTATGAGACATCAGTCAATATATAAAAAGCATTTTTAGTTTCCTACTACTTAGTTTATTTACTTCTGCCCCACCCCTTAAAAATGCTGGGTACGCCCATGTAACCTTCTCTTTGGTTTTGCCTTATTCGGTAGCTATTCTTAATATACTTACTTTGTCTACGCATAAAGATGAACTTACCTGATGTACGAGGAAATGACTGTCTCCAAATACGATCACTTGGTCGTCCTTATATCCGAATCCACTATATTTTGCACTCGCACTAGTATTTCCACTGCGTAAAACCATAAATTAATATGTACAATTGTACATACGTATAGAATAACTTGAAGAAGAAGCTAAGTTCTCTGTGTTTTGACTGAACTTTGACAAATGTTACTTTATTTTCTTTACTACTAATTGCAATTACTAGGCTTGCAATTTTAGACCTCCAAAAAATAGGTCAGTAGAGGTTTATACGAAATATCACAGAAGCCAAAGTTGACATTTGTTGGATTTTTTGACAGTTTTAATATTTTGGTTTTATCATGGTTTTATCAGGGGCGAAACTGATCCTTTCGGGCATTTTCGGCTCCGTTTGGCTCAACATTGCTCCGAACAATTATAAGAGTTGGCACAAATTGACGTCCCTTTTGCGTGTACGACCACAGATAAGATAATTACTTAAATTTCGACAACCCTTAATAGCCGAAAGGGATAGTGCCATGCATTAGAAAGGGACAGCATGATTCGTCCCTGAATCGCTGCTGTCAAACTTCGGTTTTGTAGGAAGTTTCTTTTCTGTACGTGAATAAGTAATAAGTAACATTTGGTATAATATAGGTATGGTTCATAAAAATATTGAGATTCGGAGAAATAACAGAACAACGGGGACATTTATCATACATACTATATTATTTATCAAAAATATTGTAATGAAAACTTCAAACCGTAAATTAGGTAGGTAGTGATTGCATGAAATATGCTCCAAAACCAAAATACATTTAATGCTGGACGAAGGCCTCTTCCAAGTTTCTCCAAAACGTCTGTCGTATGCTGGTAAGTAGGATCCTTTCTGTCCACATTCCTTATAAAGCTTTAAAATTCGGGTTAACATGAAATAACCAAGATTATCCAACAACGAAACACCTGGCGCTTTTATTCCTATCCATTTCTAATAACTTTCCATCTCAACTAACTTAACATCCTGTCCACTCAATACTACTCATTAAATCTCCAATTACATCCCTGCGAGTCCACACGAGCTTGTTAGTCCAAACATCAATTTGTTAGAGATTTCTACGCGTGCCAGACGTAATGAGTTTACCGGAAAATTATACCGTACAATTAGTGCAGCGGTATTAACGGGCATTAATACTGCACTGAGTGATGGCAGGCCTGGGGCAAAGCGTAGAACATACGGACATGTGGGGTAACGGGCAACGTAGCTAATCATAATTGGAATTGTATGAGGATAGACGCAAAGCTAAGGGCAGCTACCAGATCCCGTGCTACTATACTACGGGAAAACGGTCTTAGGAGACCTTACCTAACTTTTTAAAACAAGATTATTGGCATTTACAAATTTCGAACAAGACAGCGACAAAATTGGCAATTTGCCAAATTTATGTTTTATTCTATCGAGATTTTTAGACGGTGTTGAAGCGCTGGCGGCCTAGCGGTAAGAGCGTGCGACTTTCAATCCGGAGGTCGCGGGTTCAAACCCCGGCTCGTACCAATGAGTTTTTAGGAATTTATGTACCTACGAAATATCATTTGAATTTTAATATTTACCAGTCGCTTTTCGGTAAAGAAAAACATCGTGAGGAAACTAATCCCAATAAGGCCCCGTTTACCCTCTGGGTTGGAAGGTCAGATGGCAGTCGCTTTCGTAAAAAGTAGTGCCTACGTCAATTCTTGGGATTAGTTGCCAAGCGGACCCCAGGCTCCTGTGAGCCGTGGCAAAAGGCCGAGACAACGCGAGAAAGATGATGATGAGATTTTAAGACGGTGATAGCCATCTTTACCAAAGGCGGCACTGCTACCTACATCATACCTGATCCTTACTCAAAAACTTATCTCCTCACTTCTAAGAATGATTTTATTTCGATACAGAATACCGATATTAATTGATCGCACCACACTGCGATGCGCGGCGCTACACCCACCCGTGTATCTTCCACCAAACGCCAACTTACACCTCCACTTTAAAAAAAACCTTTCCACTTCGCACGTGTGCAGCGTAAAGCAACCGAAAAGCGAAAACTGAAGGGTCTACGCTAACTGGCCGTATCATTTCTATGCCCTATTCATTTGCGTTGTTAAGATGATTGACACATTCAATTAACGAGGTGACCGACGGACCTCCCAACTCGGATTGTAGCTATTAAACCTACCACTTAACTTTGACCTCTGCAGGTTTACTGACTTCTGCGTTTAGCTGCAATTTTAGTTAAAGCGGGGGGTATTTTTATACTGGTTTAGGGGAATGTTAAGATTATCGTATTGTCTTGTGGTTTGAATGTTGTTTTATGCAATTACTGAAGAAATAGCGTGTTTAGCTAACAAGGCTTTCAGCAGGCCTTTACAACCGAGTTTGACTTGGAAATGAAGTGAAACGAGTCGGTAATTGTAATTGGTATTCATTTGAATAACTGTTCTTGGTTGTGTTTTATATTTTGACACCTTATTAACAGAATTTAAATATTTAAATCAGAATTTAATATGTAAATCTCGGCATTAACAGTTTAATGAAATGATGGTTGCATTATTTAATTTATTACTGATGTTGTAAATGTGTGTTCCTAATAGGTACCTATTAATTACTACCTGCTCAAACATTTTTATGTTCGCTGCATAGGTGTGAATCCGACTCCATATTAAGCTGAAGTAGATAATATATAATAGTAATTTAGGTGAATTAATACTACATTCTGAATGCATGAATGATTCTGCATTCATTGAAGTGATAGCCATTAGGCCATTACACTTTTACGATCGTGGGATAGGTGAGTTTAAATAGCAGTAAAATTAAAATACCAATAAATTACGAATTTAAATTCAAAATTACGATAATGAGGGCTAACGCGTATGAATTCGCCGCTAGGGGCGCTAGTGTAGATGGTGGTCTTTTCCATAGTTCGAAATGTCAAATGTCAAATGTCACTTCAATGACTGACAGATGTTCTATAGTCTTTTGGACCACCATCAACAGAGGCGCCAACTGGTGAGCAAAAAAACGATAGCCCTCATTCAATAAACAAACACTTTTGTTTGTACGTTCTGTACTTAACTTTGTCATTCATACTAAAATAAGGGGTTAATTCTTTAATGGAAAAATTGATGTATTGGTATCACTTTGTAGGTGCTCTTTTGAATAACATTATATGTTGTTGTTGAACTAAGAAAGCGGATGGTCAATGACATTGTTTTTATTTTGGAAATCCCCCAAATGGGAGGACGAAGAGAATGTGGAATATTACACAAAATGAATATCGCGCGGGCCCTGTTCTGTAAATAAAATAAAACATTTAAATTTTATCTCCCCGTAAATATTAGCAATTTTAATAGCAAAACTTCCGTGATACACAGACATATTAAATGGGTCACTCACGTATTTTAAGTCGAAGATTGCTCGTCATGTTTCGCTCCATAAGCTCCATACATAACGACGACGAGGGCGCGAGCTTTCCCGTTATGGAGCGAAACATGTCGACTATGTCGAGCAATCTTCGATTTAAAATACGTGAGTGATTCGTTTTAATATAACTAATATATTTAAACCTTCGGTTCCAGGAGTTCTTACTGCAAATTTACACATAAAAGTATCTACGAGTATTCCAATAACGCCCTTGCAAAATTAAGCCGTAAGCAGAAAGTATTCCTGCAGTTTTTTCTCATCCCAAACAATATACCTACCTAATTAGATCATGAGAGGTTTTTGTCGGATGATTCGACTGAACTCTTGAAATGAAGCCGTATTGGATGCCTAGCTTTTTGTGATCACTTTAATTATTTACTGTAACACACCGCGCCGACCGGCCATAGATAAGTGGAAGAAACAGTAATAAGTGTAAGTAATTGTAGATAGAATTATATTTCTGCAGAGAATGAACTTTTTAATTATACAAAAAAAAATTTAAACATACATAAAAAAAAAATACATTTAATTTTTTTTTAATGAAAATTTATACATAGTTACATAGTAGGTATAATTACCTACCAACTAGGCACACTTAATATCTTACGTATTTTTAGGTTATACCTACCAACTAGGCACTCTTAATATCTTACGTATTTTTAGGTCCCAAACTATGTATAAATTTTCGCCTGAACAGCTCAGACAAGCATACTTAGCTTAAAATTAAAAACATATTGCACGCTTACTTCACATACCTCTACCATTCATCATAATTATTTCTTCTGTTTTACCATTGTAGCTTATAAACATCAGGCGCGTGTGCTTGTTTTCCACCGACGTATAAAAGACAAAGATATATTTTACTTGAATGTTCATGTCAAACTTCAGAATGTTTTAAAATGAGAGCGTAATCTCGATTTATTTCGTATGACTCTTAATTCAACTTACTTATTTAGTATATTTACAACATCTAGCGATGCGAGTGATGTAAGTACCTATAAGTAGGAGATTTTTCGATTTATACCATCTTTCCTCCGTAGTCTATGCCCTGATAGAGCCGTCAGTGGCTCGTGCGCAGCGGGGGCAGATTGCGCGCGCATGACACAGCGCCACCCACAATAGTCCAAAACACAATCCCTGCTGAAACGTACTAACTCCACTTTAACATGTATCAACATACGTCCTTTTAAAATTGTACGCTTAATACGATTAATCAATTCTAAACAGGCTTAAGTCTACCTTAAATATTTTAAGGGGCTTTAAAGCGATCGCTGCTCTGATGTCAAAGTTGACTATGCTCTAATACAAATACGACGCATCTCTATGTTACTGCTAATTTTTATTAAGGTTTCTTTTTAAAACTTCGACACATACGTCTTTATAAACTAGCGTAATATATACCTATAACCGTTTATTTGGTATTCCATCTCTATAAATGCTTGTACTGAATGTAATGAAAGCTATTAACAGTGAATGAATGTGCGGAATGAATCGAACTCACGAAGCCTTTGAATTGAATGATGACATGGCATGTAGCTTTTGCTGTTAATATTGCCGTAAGTATTTGTGTTTGTAAATAGCACGATTCTTATAGTTAAATTTAAATATAAATGATGGTAATGGAGGTGTTTTGGATCAGTTTATACCTACTGTTGATACGGCGAAGCTTTTTATAAATCACAACAGAATAGACAACCGTTACGTTGAGCCATTTGGATTGGAAAGTAAGGGGGTAAAAAATCAAGAATATAAGCCTAGACATGAGCCTTATAAACGCCGCTATAACGTATGAAAAAAAGTTATCGAAATATTTATAGGTATGTAGCATAGTGGTTATCCTAGCAGGTAAACTTGTCATTAATGCAAATACGACCAAGTGAGTTAGAGACCTAAATAGTCGCAAAAATAAATAATTTGCGATTGAAATGTTATTGAAAAAGCAATGTAAATAATACGGTAAAGTAAGTTGGCGAAGTAAACAATCGCTGAATGAAAAGTTTTGGTCGAAATGATTTTGAAAAGGTAACCAAAATAGGGCCAAGTTAACTTGCGGGTGGCCTGAACAGACGCGAAAAGAAATGAGTTACAAATACGGTCAAGTGACTTTCAGCCTAAATATTTGTTTCAAAAACTTTATGCGTGATGCGTTTTCCTGTGGATGCCATAAAAATACCTAAATGGCCTGGTTTTCTTGCCGAATCCTTTTATACATGTTCAGTTCCGACTTCCGACGTTCTACTTTCAAAAGCTGTATGATTGATTGATGATTAAAGCCTCAGTAAAATGCACCCCAATCGTTAACTTTCGTAATATCCACAGGAAAAACTAATTTTCCCCCAAAGGTTTTAGACGAAAAAAAATTTGGTATTGAAAATGGAGCGCAAACACGGCATAGTGAATTTTGGCCTAAACAGTGGCGAAACGAAAATAATTTATGTTGAATAGTCATTTAAAAGGTTGATCAAGCAGACAAGACGCCCCCCGCGAATTAATAGGCTCATGATTGCGCCGGGGCATAAAAGTTATCACAACACTACGGGTACGGCATAGAGGGACAAGTACAGAAGCGCCAATAGATATTAGCGGCTTTTGCAAACGAAGTTTGGACTGCGGGATACGTAGCCAACGTGCAATCTTTAACGCTCCGTAGCGAACGAAACGCAACTGTCACTGTCGCACTAGTGGGGAAGAGTGATAGAGAGAGATGACTACGATACGCTACGGAGCGTTAACGATTGGCACGTTTGGCTACGCGCCCGGGTCATGTTTTGTGCCGCACCGGGAAGCCTACAGCTGTCATCAAACATCGAATTGGTGTATCGTGTGTACAGAAGAGATACTGTGGAAATAGACGATTGTCGAATTTCGATGTTAGAAAAAAACTTAAAACCTCAAAAGACTTGCACTTTACCCTTCATTTCGTCGTGTACTTACTTTAAACATGTTGTTGAGGATTGAATGGCTAGTCCGTGCTTGCTCATATAAAGGCTACTGCATCACTGGGGTGCTTTAGAACAACATCCTATCTAATCCGTATATGATTCGGCATTCAAACTTTCCCAAAGTTATCAAGACGATTCTGTGAATCGTATAAATCGTATTCTTTCCCGCGCCTCGAGTGTAGAGACTGAGTGATTGAATGCGAGAGCAAATTACAGGCTCGCCGGACACCTTATTACAGCGCTTTCGTTACAAGCTGTGGCGTGTCGAAGGCTCCTGTGAACCAGTATAAGTGGAACCAGTAGGTATTCTTCATTATTATGAATTCGGAGTAGACAGCTCATATTTCTGCCACAGTGTATCGAGGGCGCGAAGGTTCCAGGGTTTCTCTACACACATGCCTGCCATCAGCATTTCGGAATTTCTTTACATTGCCATCGTTTGCACTGAAAACATTTCAGTGTCATTATGATCCCAAAGATCACTATAGAAACTGCCTCAAGTGGGTACTAACCATGTAACAATCTAAAAGGGCGACAGGGACAATCTCATGAAGGAAGGTTGTACCTATCCTCTTGTTGCCCTGCTACCCGTGTTAATCGAATAGAATATAATACAAAAAATAATGTGTTCGAAAGCAATAATGAATATAATAATATATAAAGAATACAAAAAATTATGTGTACAATAGTAGAGAAAATTATACATAGCAGGACGTATTATATTACACAAAACATGAAAGGAGAAAGTGCCACGAAACGGACTCATCTCAGCATGATGCTGGCAACGTCCAGCGCCTGATCTTCCGATATTCCGATGAGAACATCTGGTGAAACATCCACAACAATTAAATAATCAACAAAAAACATACAATAGACAGAAAGGACATTAAGGGTTGAATCACCGAATTGGTCTTGCCTCAGATATGTGAGGCAGTTTACACTGGCTCACCCAACATACCAACTCACCTGCTCTCGCCCAAACAAGAATACCCGTCCAGCTCGGACTGTTAAAGCAATTTAGCTGACATTTAAATAATTCCCCGCCGAATGGGGGCAACGTGTAATGACGGTTTACTTAATATTAATGTAACGAATTATGCCGGGTTTGTTCTTTAATGAAATTGTGTCACTCCGGGGCAGAAACGGGGGTTTAAATTGTTTTATATTGGACGTTTGGCGATTGTATGTAAATGATTTAAATGGCTATAAGGCCTATAAGTCATACTATTAATTTATAAAGCGTCTATTAACTTGAATTCCCTGTGTATCGGGCTATTGAAGGTTTATTTTGTTAGAATTATATAGGTCTACGTTTTTAAGGATATCCAATAAATGGGAAGAAAGAATTGGTTATGAATTTATGATTGATATTAAGACCCGCGACGCCATATTTTAGCAGGGACACGATCATATTCAGTGTTGTTGCATATTGCCACAACTTTAAGGCTCGAGTCCAAACGGGTGAAACTGCGCTTATATTGTACAGGATAGGGATCTATCTATCCACCGAATTTGATTTCAATCTGCGAAAAAAACGGCAATAAAAAAGCCCGCCCAAGTAAGTAAGTATCTCTCTCTCTCTCATCTCTCATCGCGTTTACCCTGGTTGTATTTTCCGCTATTGCTTCGGAGCCCAGGATCCGTTTTTCTGCTTTTTCTCCTCTAATTCGCACGATCTTCGGCATCCTCTCTGGTAAGTCTATTGACACGCATGCCATCTCTCGCAACAGTCGCAACGTCCAGCCAGCATCTACCAACGAATAATTTTATCACAAACCATAATGGTTACTTAGTTATCCAGTGGGAACCTTAATTTAATTTTCACTTGTAAATTGTAAACAAGCTAGTACGTTTGCATTAAACCGTAATTGAATAGCTAAACCAAAACCGCGAAACGACTGGTTCAAGGCACTATAATATTCTCAGAGACATGCTATTAGCCGCCTTCTTACGAAATATCAACTAGGGCTGTATACAGAGACAAAAATTATCGAGATTTAATATTTTTATACTACGTCGGTGGCAAACAAGCATACCCTGCCCGCCTCATGGTAAGAAGTCTCCGTAGCCTACGGACGCCTGCAACTCCAGAGGTGTTACATGTGCGTTGCCAACCCTCTAAGAGCGTTTCACATTGTCCAATCCATGTAATAAAATAGAATTTTGCTCACTGTTTTTAAGCATCAAAGCACCCTTGCTCGAGCTGTTGAGGTGAAAATTAAATTTGTACTACTGTTGAACAAATAACTATTTTTTAATTTCCAGACTACGCGCGGACTACTGGAAAAGCGGTCGTCCACTTTCCTCTTAATAATACAGTAAATTCAGAGAGGTAAAAGGTATTTAATGTCAGACAATATTATTTAAATACTTAATGTCTATTGTCCGTTTATTTTATACTATTACCAATAATGGATCCCAGGATTAAGTACCAATCAATGCCTAATACTGGCTACGTCTCAGTAAGTTGATGCGATATAAACAGGCCTCCTGTACTATTTTGCACAAAACAGTAGTTAATCGTCCTAAATTGTATAATGGCAGCACAGAGACGTAATTGCGAGCCCAGGGCGCGGGCGCAGCACCTGTGTTCCTGATGCGCGGGCGCCGACGAATCGATTTTCTGGGACCAGTGTAATGTGACCTCAGGTGGGCCTAGCCAAGATGACAATCATTCGCAGAGAAACGAAACGAAACGCTATCTCTATCCCACACATGGAACAGAGAGACAAAAGCGTTTCGTTTCGTTTTCTGCACACGATTGTCATTTTGGCTAGGCCCCAGGATCTGGAACAAACTTGTGCGCGTAAAGAGGAGCACACTGATTTCACACTTACTTTTTTGTACTCGGGAACGGATTAAAATTTCTTCTAAAAGTTTTTATTATATTCAACTAAAACTATCATTAGTCATACTTTGGGTAGTATGAGACCTATTTCTTAATTTTCATATACATACCTCGCGTCGAATGATAGTCCCTGACAGTTCAATTTAAGGGGTCAAGTAAAATCTTTGTAGACATTTTTGGAAGGTGACAACATTAATTTATTTAGAAATGTAACATTTAACTATTAAAAATACGGTAAAACATATTTCTTCAAGGAACTGTCATATAGGGACCAACATTCAACGCGTGAGGTACAGGTACCATGACTTACGATATAGATGTTCTCGATGTTTCACTAAGACCCACTTGCACCATTCCACTAACCCCGGGTTAACCGGTTAAACCTGGAGTTACCACGGTTACCAGTACAATTTGACACTGGGTTAGTCTCCACACTCTCAACAACAACTTTAAAAGTAAACCACGCAATTAACATTTGTGTAAAAATGCCCAAAAATAACGCACGCAACCAACCACCAAGACCAAGCATACTACTCAAGCCAAGACACTCAAGGTACTCAGACCAAGTATCTCAAAGAACACACGGTTTATCCAGCATAACATAGTTAAAATCAACTTAATATTTAATACCACACCCCATATTGGAGGTTGCTTAATGACCAATCTTAGCACGTTGTAAATCGAGCCGTAATTAAGAGCAGCACTAATCACCGGCCTTATCAATCTGTCATCGTATCTCTCCCGGCCAATCCATAAACCATATTAATGAAACGTTTACCGACCGTGCTATCAGGACAGGCTTGTGACTGGATCGCTAACTACGGTGCCAGAGCGTGCTAAAATACTAATACACATTTTATTGTATGATTAAAGGATGACTCACGTTAGACCGGGCCGTGTCCGGACCGGAGCATCCGGCGCTTCCTTTTCTATGACATGACAGGTGATCACGTGATGCTTTCCATAGAAAACGAAGCGCCGGAAGCTCCGGCCCGGACACGGCCCGGTCTAACGTGAGTCATCCTTAACTCGTTCGCATTTTTCCTGTAGACATCGCAAGGTTAAAAGAATCAAAAGCTAATTTTTGATAGGCGGAGTTTTTTTTCAGTAGCCAATTGAGCAACAAATAATAAAATCGATACTTATATGTACCCGGGTTGTTAACTCGATGTTTTGTCCATTTGACCTTTTTCTAAAATGTGTTTGACCCTTATGAGTTAGTATTTAGTATTACTTATATGCTAAATCTAGTCGTCAATTCAAAACGCATGAATTATCATCTCGACCCGCATAAATTTAGGTACCTTTTAACTTACATAGACAAACATCTAATAATCTAAGCTGTTAACTATGGATTTTGAATAATTTTGATAGAGCAAATTTAAAATCGTATTGATACTTCAAATGAATGAGGTTAAACATTTCTAATTATTAGTATTTTAGACTAAACGAAAGGAACGAAAGAGAAGAATCGAAATTTTGTTTCATGAATGGTAAATATTCCGAACAATATGCAGGAGACATCGAGTTCAGACACTTCAGATACCCCTTCAACCCTCCTACCCACTCATAACCCTAACTCCCAGTCCCGAAGTTCATGACTATCTCTTTCCTACTTGTTTCAAATAGCCTAAACAGACTTGCGATCCATTTCGAAGAATACATCTGGGTTTGCATGCTAAGTGGTACGGCCTGAGACAGAGCTAGCCGATATGATAGGTATCCATCAGACTGATTGACTGCGTGGCGTATATAGGTACATACGCCACGCACAGCGGTACAGCTACAGCGGTAGCTGAACATTGGAGCCCCATTCAGATTTAACAACTTGTTATGGGTTCGGATTCGACCTTGAAGATCGTTCACGCTGATTGGTGCATGCGAAATGAAGTGAAAATCACCAAGATGGTCGTCGATCGTATCAAAACCAGTCCAAAACCGTGACAAGTTGTTAAATCTAAATCGGGCTCCAGGATTTAAGAGTCCCCGGCAAGCTCGGTTCTCCATACAAACGTAGTTCCGCTCTCATTTTAAAACGACTAGCTAGATTGCTCTGAAACTTTGTAATTACAATAGGATAAAGTATATCTATGTCTATAATTAGTAGCTTCAGATACCATAATTAAAAAATACAGCGAATTAAAGTTTTTCATACAAAACTTGTTTTTGCTCTCTATTTCGTTTGTTTTATTAACTGGAGCTATATAAACTAATTTCAGACCTAGATATAGCTCATTTCATTGTATGTGCAGTTTCATTACAATCCAACACGTAGTTTTTAAATGAGAGCGGAACTACGTTTGTATGGGAGGGTGCATTTCGGCCGAGCTTGCCGGAGACTTAAGTAATCTCTTATTGGACAACCGCATTTTATTTTCCGTTTTGCGCGAAGTGATATCGGTATCGGTGGTGCGACGTCTATAGAAGTTCTGTATTAAAATGGAGTGATCAGAAACTTGAAAAAAACAGCGACTTAAGCTTTATTTACATCCTACTTTGACTACATTTTGCATAAAACCTACCTATTAAGAGCTGTTGTGCCCTAGGCACCAGTTATTTTGTGCAACAAGAGAGTATTCATTGTTTGCTACGAGTGTTAATTTTCGGCAAAATCGAAATTGGCTGAAACTGGTGAAACTATTGTCAATTTAATTGGACGAAAAACTTTTGTTTATTTGTTTAATATTTACGTGACCTGAAAGTTGATTGAAACGGTTTATTAAATTCTTTTATAATTTGTACTCACACTACATGTTTAGTAGTGGTTCTAAGATAAAACCTACCTGTTTAGAACTGCGGCGCCCTAGGCACCAGGCACCAGTTGACATACGACGTGCGAACTCTACAATTAGCTAACTGGCGATTACGGCGGACGGTAATGGCTGCCAGATGTTGCCTCGAGTACTTGTAAAGGTGCTCCACATATATTAGAGATACGAGTACAAACATGAATTCAACTTAGAACTAATTTACAACTAGTTCTAAGTTGAATTCATGTTGGGTAGTTCAACTAATTTACACAAAACCTTTACAAATTATACATACAAACCTTCCTCTTGAATCACTATCTATTTAAAAAAACCGCATAAAAATCCGTTGCGTAGTTTTAAAGATCTAAGCATACATGGGGACAGACGGACAGACAGCGTAAAGCGACTTTGTTTTATACTATGTAATGACGCAAAAATTGCTCTGGGCCATACTTACGAGTTTAAAACGCATAATTGTGTACAGCGAGCAGCGAGCTGCAAAATTGCATGGACGAATTTGATAAATGGAAATTAATTCATAAAGTGGCCAAGCGCTTTTGCAGCTAGGTGTAAGTACCTGAGACGTAAGTACCTAAATCAGAGATACTTTCGCTATTTCGTTAAAATTAAAACAAATGAATAAACCTGCAATTTGCAATGAAATTTAATTTAAAGGGTCTCATATTTCTCAGATTTTGATAAAATTTGGTGGATAGATAGAGTTCCCTGTTCTGTATAACATAAGCGCAATTTCACTGTATGTCCTACAAGTTACGCAAAACGTATATACGGAGCTTTTCAAACCTACCTAAACCTAAAAATCAAATCGACAAAAATAAGAAAAATAACCCATAACTCCCATAAGTAATCGCTTGTAGAACAAGTTTAACCTTCGTCTCTTGTACCTCAGGGACGCACCTTGATATAGAATAAAAACCTCTCTTACGATTGAAAACCTAGTTTGACGACTGTCAATTCCGATATCTACTATCTTGACCCTCAATATCAAAAAGTGACAAGGACCAAATGCACTGATATATCTCTGTCCTTTTTTAGATTAGTTGCATATCTGCACGAACGGACCAGTCCGGGGTAACGGGGCTTGATATACGATGTGTGAAGGCAACAATTATCCACCAATCGTCAATGATTACAGGGCAGCGGTGGTACGCTGTTCATATTGCGATTATAGGACTGCTGAGCGCAAACGCTGCGTCTTACGTAAGACGTAAGCGAACATTTCGTGAACGCGAAGCGAAGCGGCGCGGCGCGGCGGGCCCACGGCGTTCGCGTTCGTAAAAAGATCGAGGTATCAAAGGATTGATTCACCCCGCGCCGCATCGCTTCGCTTCGTGTTCGCGTGTTGTTCGCCTACGTTGCTACGCTGCGTAACAGGTAGATGTTGTCTGTAAATATGTATGACGGCGGCCGATCGTAAAATCAGGCAGATCATGAAATTCGTAGGCATATCGTGAAACGTGAAAATCATTCTCTCTTTCCCTGGGACGACGGGCGGGGTTCCTATTTCTGGACAGTTTGCCCTTTGGGCATCTGAAGCAACCTAACGAATTTATCCTACCTATCTATTGGATTAATGTGACTACCTTCAAAACATTACACAGGAACTTTACGATCGGCCGCCGACATATATAAAGTATTTATATATAACTATGTATATATTACATATATAGTTGTCTGGTACTTACAACACAAGCCTTATTGAGCTTACTGTGGGATAGGTCGAACTGTGTCAAATTGTCCTATACTATTTATGTATTTATTCTTACGGCACGGTAGATGGCGCTGGCATGTGGACCACTATCCTAATTAACTAATTATTTCTACTTTAACGGAAGTATTTATGCAACTTTAATTAGCGGAGCTGTTTATAGTGCGATTGAGATTTCACAAGACATTTTCCGTACGATAAATACATAGTACAACGTAGGAACGCTAATTTACCTAGTCGTAACTAAGCGAAAATAGCAAAGGATGTTAACATAACGTTAAATACGAAAAGTAACGCGTCGGTAATACAACTACATATATATACACCTACGTAATTGACTAAAATAGTCGCGGCAATTAATTTGAGAAGGCTACTAAGTAGCAAACCCCTACGTTGTAAAAGTATACGAGTCACAACGAGGGCAAACGGCTTTGGCTGCTATCTAAAAAAAGTACTTAGTTGTACACAAAATTACCATTTATCTTAATTGATATTGTTACTTTACACACCTTTACCGTTACAACCGCTTAAGCACAATTAACCCTATAAATTAAACCATTAAAGGCTAAATGGGCTCTAAAAGGGAATTTAAACGACGAGAAAACCATTCATACTTTTCTAGCATTTAACGTGTTATTAATTACATATTAAAAATAATATCGTGACCTTTCAAAGGGTCTATTAATCGGGAATTGAGGTTGTAATTAAAATATTTACAATAATTACACAGAATGTTGGCAGTGCATAAATTACAATGCAGATCGCAGGCATGTGTCTCGTCACGTCACGTCGTACCGTGAATGGCAGGAGATAAATCTCGCCATTATACTGGACAATTTAATCTTGTTAACATAAATTACTCCATTCTTAATACAATTATCAGTCATTAAGATGCTGTTTACAACGAGCCGTTATACAGTTTTGCTAAATTGTTATGCATGTCATTTATAATATTTTATAATGTCTTGCGTTATTGAATGGTTGATACTCTTCCAAAGCATATCCATACTTAATATTATAGGTATTATAAATGCGAAAATAACTCTATCTATCTATCTGAAACCTCTTCACGCTTAAGAGGATAATATCCTCTGATATATTATATTAGCTGAGCCCCTTTTTAGATTTGAGAACTTTAGGTAAATATCTCCTTCGCGCTGACACGGACGGCTCCTAAGATTAGTGCGATAAGGCTACAGCTCCGGCGAAAACTCCTGAGTAAAAATCTCAGAAATCGAGGTTTCGTTCTCGACATTTTCCTCCTCCAAAACTTAATCAATCGTAACGAAATTTTGAAAACGGAATGAGGAAAAAATTATCTTTTCACATCACCTATTCGAAAAGGGAACTTTTCTTCCCTGCTAGGAGGGATCAAAGTGGCACTTTTCTGTTCAAGGACATTTTGTTGCCAGTATGAAATATTGACACAAAGACATATGAAATTAGTATGCATATAATCGATTACAATTTCTTTATAATAGATTACGTGCATACAATTTTCTAACTTAAATAATATTTTGTTGTAATTGTAAACCATAAATGGAATTAGCGTATTTTAAATTAATTAATAGCACGTAAAAAACATTAGTTTAATAATTTAATTTTTATTTTGACATTTTAGGTCTCCTTAAACGCAACCATACTTGTCTATGCAATTTAAAAAGTTTATATTTAAAAAGTTTTGTACAAATATTTCACAAAGCATAATTATGCGGTTCTGTATTGTGTATAAATTTGTAAATACTTAGTTTAAATCAATAACTTATAATAATAAATATAAGTGATATCAGTCTTCATAGTGTTCTTCCGAAGATTTGGTTCAAAAGGGTACTTAAGAGCTAATTTGTTACCAGAAAAATCTACAAAAATAATGCACTTGATTTTCATTGTATCATTTTAGGTGTTTGCTGCTGGCTTTGAAAAGATATTAGGTAGATAATTATGAGCTGTAGGTACTTTTAATTTGTCAGCACAGTCACGTCTGAAAATATCGATACGGACAAAGTGCCAGAAGTATGTACCTACCTTTACTAAGGTCGTGTATACATATTTTAAAGCTTAAAATAATAATGTTTTGAAACCTAATATATGTATGTAATTTCCTCATAGGTGAAGTGAAAAGCAGTATGTGTCACATGGTAGCAAAATTATTTTCACCTTGGGCGTTAACACTTGAATCCCTCGCCGCCGCCGCTCGCCGCCGCCGCCGAGTGTATGTGTGTGTCGCCGTAAATATGTCATTTTGCTCCCTTGTGACACAATCTACTAGTGTCTGACCGTTTTGATTTTTGCGTTTTTTGTGGCGTCTGTTTACGGCACATTTATTTGGCCGTTTTTAGCGCTGTTTGAAGTAACAAAAACAAAAATATAAAAAAAAAAACAAAACGTACAGACTGGTAATATTAAACTCATATTTAAAAAAAAACATCTAGGGCCAAAATCCAGAGAGGAAAATGTCGAGAACGTGTGTATGGAAAAATGACCACTAATGTATCCTCTTAAACGGCTGAATCGATTGAGATGAAATTTAGTATGGAGATAATTTGAGGCCCGGGGATGGACAGGACAGTTTTTACCTATCCTACCTATTTAACGCAAAGTCGCGGACAGAAGCTAGTAAATGATATTTATGTTATGTCATGCATTCCCGGTTATGCATATACCCCATATAGCGAAAAGATACAACCGATATTAATATAATAGCATATCGTGTCTAAGTTGTCTAGTTTGCAAAGTTTAACGACGACGTAATATTTTTATGGATATACATCAGCCAGCTGCAAATATGCATATCTACCTAAAGCTTGACCAGGAATATATGATCACGCGCCATGTTGCGGAATTTCACTGGAACTAATTTTTTCATACTATACTGAACTGTCACCCTATACATGCGAATGAACAGCGCCCTCTTGACAATGATCATATATTACTGGTCAGGTCAGGTCTGGTGGTTACATATATGAATGAAGTCCAGTCATAAATTGGGTATGCACTTTTGTAGCACTGCTGTACTCACAGGTTTTAATAACATTAAGGTCAAACTCATACCTACATGAGATTTTGTATTTTGATCGACTTCGCGAGACTTTTAATATGAGATGACAAAAGTCTTCTCTGCACTTTAAAAGCTCCTTTATAACTAGAAAAAATAAACAGAGAATCTTCGTTACTCTCCCATTTAAGTTGAAGGGAGCAGAAAAAATAATTTCAAGCGCCCGGAGCGTTTAGTAGGTACCACAAACGTCAAACACAAGCTGCCAGTTGAATTACGACGTGCGAACGCAGAATTACATCTACCATTACACGGTTTAACTCGTATTGGACCTCTTATTACGCGCCGCGCGAATAACGACTGAGACGAATCGAAAAACTGCGGTCCAAATGCTGCTGAGGCGTTTGGCGTTTTTTAAAAGGCATTCTGGTTTCTGAACGGTTTTGAAAATAGCGGGTGAGCTGGAACCCGATTCACATTAAACAATTTGTTACGATTTAACTTATTTTGATAGCTTGAAGATCGTTTACGCCGATTGCTGCATGAGAAACGAAGTGTAAGCCGTGCGTGAGACACGTGCCAATCACCAAGACGGTCGTCCAGGTCGTATCAAAACCAGATCAAGTCCTTAACAATTTTTTAAATTGGAATCAGCTTTCCTGGTTTTGGAACGATTTCGAAAATGGCGGTTGAGCTGGACGATTGATGGCTGATGGCTGAAATTATAGTAGTACATAGTTTATGAAACTCATATGGATCTTACACAATACTTAAAAAATACCTAAGAACTAAAAATTATCTATAAAAAAAACCCTTAACTATAAATAAAACTAAAGTAACCTATATATAAAAACTACTCGAATAACCCACCCTGCATCGTTCCCGACGCAAAGGTACCCATCACGCTCGCTGCGTTTCCGCGTTGAACCGCAATTGACAACCTCTGCGCCAGGAACGACCCGGAGCGGGGGTCGTGGCCCCTCTCCTGCAGGCGGCGCCCCAGTATACGTACGTTTTATTTGTGTAAATAAATAAATTCATATAGATTATATTACATACATTCATAAAATGACTTGAGATTTAAAGACAGATTTATAGATAGGTATTTTATTTAAGGATCCTCTATTCTACTTTAGCCATCTGCTCAGTTGTTAAAGCTCAACAACTAAAACTTTTATTTAAAGAGTTGCTTGCAAGGGCCTTGCCATTTTAGAAAAAGCTTAAAAAATGTGCCGATTATTTTTATGTAGTATGGAAAAACATTTACACGCACATTTCTTAAATATACTTATATAAAAAAATCGTACAACAATCTCACCTATTAGTGGATGCGCCTTTTAGTTAACCTAATAGCTTTACTGAATGGACTATTTTCGTCCGCATATTGAATCACATTTACAACCGGGTCTATTTGCGAATTTATTTTATTACCTTTATTTACCGGCGTTTCGACACAGGTTACACTGGGCGTGGTCGGTAAATAAAGGCATAGAGTAACTTATACTAGAGCGGTACTGTCATAGTAAATTTTGTAACCCCAGTAAATTCACTGCCATCTGTCGACACACTTTAAAACTAAAAATAAATATTTATAAAAATACGATAAAATGTATTTAAATATGGATAAATGATTTTTTTATTTGCATTAATTATTTTTATATGATTTTGACCCATGTTCTTTCACTGGTATGCGTTAAAATTATAAATAACAAACGAAACAGTCAACGCCCTCTATACGAGTGTAGGCCAAAACTAGTGGCGCCATCTGATCGAGAATCAAATTTTCGTGATTTTCGAGGCACGTTTTTTTCTTAGACTGTATCCATCTATTACGGAGTTATATCTATCTTTGATAAAGGTAACAAAATAAATACGCAAAAGACCCGGTTGTAAATATGATTTCATATATGTTCAAAACGCTAAAGTTTTAAATGTTATATTCTCCTCCAATTCTCATTTTTTTTAAATAACCTTTAATTTCTGAGCAATAGCCTTTCCTCTTCATCGCTGCTTCTTATCCTTATTGTATTGTATTGTATTCTTTATTGCAGATAACAAGATCCATATTACATTAAAATGACGAGCACGAGCACCATGCAGAGAAGAATCCCGTCAGTCCTACTGGAATACATGTAGATTGTTTCATCATCTCTTTATCGGTCTACCCCTGAATGCAACTGCCAGAATGTCTAGTCATTATGTAAGTATGTAGGTGGGTAAGTCAAGTTTTTCTAGTCTCTCATTGCCATAGTAACGTTCCCCTGGGTCACTCTTATAACCCTGATTTTAACAAACTATGCTATACTTGTCCCCTGGTAAAGCGGACAGAATAACAACAGAAAATATTCGCACTTAAACTATCGTGAGACATCCGAAACATGTCGCCAAAAGCGACTAAAAATAATAGTGAGTAAAGACCGTACTGATAAATATTAGGAAATATTCGGTTCACCCAGGTAGATAATTTTATTTTAATTAAGTATAGAAAACATAACTACTTTTCACAACTTAAATTCTTTATTATGGTGTATTCCCATTTGTCCCCGCCCCATGTGACCGGCGTCATATAGGTATGAGGCGGGGACAGTTGAGAATGATTCATATGAATGCATCTATTCAAATCTGTGATCGATTCCCACAAACGAGCAAAAACAATTTTGCCCGGGGACAAAAGGTACTCCTTTATTTAGATCCACACTAGAAACATTTTCAAAGGATCACACATCAAGGATCTTTCCGGAATATCTCCCCATATTGCCCCGCCCATAAAACCTTATGGGGACCATTCCATTATCCTTCATAAGCTAAAGGTCCTTATAAAGAGTGGCGTCAGTTATCGACTCACGCTTGCTTTATGACCACTTACCTTAAAGCTACCTATTTCACAAAACATTTTCTCGTCAACTTCTCTAGCATAAGATGACCTCAATGTCTGTCGTAACTATGCGTAATTGAAGACCAGACATATGCTGGTTTGTTTGAACAGTAAGCGATGAAGAATAACGCCTCTGAGGTAACATAGAGTAACTACACATAATTGGAAAATGGGAACGGGTATGGAACAAGCTACCGCGCTTCAAACCACGTCTTTTTGTAACCGTTTTTTGCGTAATTCAATTATTTTATAAATATACCTTAATAAGCTTCAAATAAGTATTAACGGTCATTTCAATTAAGAAGACGCAATTTTTAGAGTACTTAAAAGAGTTCAATTATTTTTTAACGTAATGGAATTCGTGCCCATCTTGTCCAAGTTCATACATTGATACAATACCATCGACTTGCCTATTATTACAATAATTTAGCACTTTATCCCACAAGTCTTGGAAATTGAAGACATATTGCTTCACCTTGTTTTTGTGGTGACTATTTTATCTACGTACAATATGTTCCTAAAAATGTAGCAAAGCAAACTAGGCCTTAGAATTAGGGTGCCCTCACGATGGTGGTACTGCCAGTAACTGGTCAGGTTCCGAATCCACGACCTTCGAATCGAAAGTCGTAAGCTTGATCGACTCTAGAGCTGCTACCGCCGCTTAGTCAATAATTATTTTAAGTTGATGTGTTATACATAATTGTTTGAGGCAAAGATCGATGGCTTTAATAATATTAACATTTTTATTACAAAATCGTGCTACGTTCTGTGTGCTACGCGTATAAAATCTAGTCGTGAAGAAAGCTATTAGATTCGATAAATAAATTGCAAAGCAAATGTGTGTGAAAATAACACACAATTTAACCGGTAAAAGACCAGTAAATTTAAGTAATAAACATATAAAAGGCGTATTCGACCACCCATCGTGTTATATTCAACTAATCTCGAGAATTTAAGTACCTATTCATAAATCTAGAGATACATAGTTTACTAAACTTACGTTATTACGTCAACACGACATCAATGTATAAATAAATGTTATAGGAGATTTGGTAAGTATTGCACAAATTGCCTAAGCCCCTAAATGCCTAACCTCAATATGGCTTGTGTTGTGGGTAGTAAGACAACGACATAGTATAAAAATATATGTACCTATTCGTGTACTTACATGAATAAATGTTTCCAATTATTTCCAATACTTATCAAACGTCATATATATATAGGTTTTGATTCACCAGATGGCGCTCTTTAAATTTTTAGTTTCATTTATACCTTTCCCGTTCCGCCATTTTTCTTCTACTTTTAGATACCTGGCACTTCTGACTCTAACTTTCTTGTAAAGGATCCGACAATCGTTGGGACCCTAAACTGTGTTTAATTCCACTAGTTCTGCTAGCGTTACCTGATTATAATACCCTGGCCTATATTATTCCACCACAATCTCGAATTACATTATAAGCCTCGCCATTTTGGAAAATAAAGGTAAATTATGAGATACTTACGCGCACATTCGTTTATCAAGTCTGATTTATGAAGACTTCCTGAATAAGCCTCGCACTTCTGCTAATGGATTACTTGCTTGCTGACACCCTGGTTATCACGAAAACTTTCCCGAGCCTAGTCTAACAATCCGCTTTAAAAAAGCTCGTCTGTATATAGGTACGTTATTTATATTCAATAGTACCTGCTTGTCTGAATTGTGGTAGGAATATGCCATTCTTTATACATTTAAAAGGTGAATAGTTAAGCTAAGTGAAATGAAAGGCGTGAATGGACTTGACGTTCAATAAATTACTCGATAAAATAACTTCTTCTTCCTACCCTTATCCCACGTTATGTGGGGTCGGCACAACATGTTTTTCTCTTCCATTCTCCTCTATCTTTCGTCACCTCAGCACTCACTCCTTTCTTTCTCATATCCTCTTTTACACAATCCATCCATCGCTTTTTGGGTCTACCATACGCTCTCCGTCCATCAACATTCATCCCTAACATTCTTTTGCCTATATGGCATTCATCCCTCCTCATCACATGCCCATACCACGCTAACCTACTACTTCTTATCTTCTCCGTTACTGGTGCTACTTTCAAACTTCCCCTAATATACTCATTCTTAATCCGATCCTTCCTCGTCACTCCACACATCCATCTCAACATTCTCATTTCCGCTGCGTGCACTCTTCTTTCATCCGTCACTTTCGTCGCCCAGCATTCTGATCCATACATTGTAGTGTTTTACCTTGCATGCTTGGATTACTTCTCTGTAACTCCTCCCTTCTTTGGTTTCTAGCGTAAGAATCCAATTGATCGAACCTTTTAAAATTGCATTCCCTGGCTCCAATTAAATTACTATTTTCTTGATCTGCGCCTGAAAATCACAGGATAACGTTACGGAGATGCTTTAAGCTCTCGCGAACTTTCCTGTCGCGTGCGAAGTCTGAAACCTCTGCCCCGCTTGCTGTTTCATAATTCCTGAAACTTACCTTGCTGTTTTTCTAATCATTTCAAGTCCGGTGGTGCTTTGCGGTTGCTCTAGCGGAGCGCCTCGTCTCCTAGGCGCGCGCTATCGGCGCGCCTCGCCTCAACGGGCGCGTGCTGTCACCGCGCCTCGCCCGCTATCGGCGCGACTCGCCTCAACAGGCGCGTGTTGTCACCGCGCCTCGCCTCTTCGAAGAGCGTGCTTATCAGCGCGCCTTACCGTACGCGCGCTATCAGCGCGCCTTACCCAGCGAGCCTTACCGTGCGCGTGCTACCAGCGCGCCTTACTGTGCGCGTGCTGCCAGCACGCCTCACCTTTGCGCGTGCTATCTGCGCGCCTTACCTTTGCGCGTGCTATCTGCGCGCCTTACCTTTGCGCGTGCTATCTGCGTGCCTTACCCTTGCGCGTGCTATCTGCGCGCCTTACTGTGTGCGTGCTACCAGCGCGCCTCACCTTGCGCGTGCTATCTGCGCGCCTTACCTTTGCGCGTGCTATCTGCGCGCCTTACCTTTGCGCGTGCTATCTGCGCGCCTTACTGTGCGCGTGCTACCAGCGCGCCTCACCTTGCGCGTGCTATCAGCGCGCCTATCCGTGTGCGTGCTCCTGCCTTGCGCGTGCTACTAGCGCAACTATAAACGTATTTTTATTCTTTTTGTAATTTAAACCATCTGTTAGCGTGTCATATTTAGACTATAGCCGATAAATAAAGAACCTACCCCTGTTATATCTATCCTTTCCTTTCTACCTCCTCACTCCCAGCTCCGTTACTCACTCCTCCAATATACGTGGAGGAGGGAGTAACGTGACAACATTACAACAGGTCTCACGATCGTCCTGTAAATTTTCCCCTTAAGTTTAAGAGGCATTCGTGGATCGCAAGTTGTTCCAGAGACCTGTCGCCATTTCATCCATCCCGCATTTATTCTATTTTTCACGTCACGGTCGATGCGTCCGTCGCTCTGGATCAATGACCCAAGGTACCGGAAGTCGGAGCAGACTGGTAGGGATACACCATCTAAGGCAATATGGGAAAAACTGGTTAGACCACCGAAATCGCAGAACATGTGCTCCGTTTTGGTTCTGCTTATTTTCAGTCCCACACTTTCCAGCTTTTCTTGCCATTTTACCAGCCTGCTCTGGACCTCAAGTGCATTATCTCCGACAAGAACAATGTCATCGGCAAACAGCATACACCAGGGTGCCTCCTCCTGTATGTTCGATGTCAGAGCATCCATAACCAGGAGGAACAAATACGGACTTAAAGCCGATCCCTGGTGTAAACCTACCGCCACATTGAACTCGTCGGTTACTCCAGCTTCGGACCTGACGTGAGTACTGGCTCTATCATACATCGCCTGAACAAGCCGCACATACTTCTCTGGCATTCCTTTCTCTCTCATAGACCACCACAGAACCTTACGGGGGACTCTATCGTATGCCTTTTCCAGGTCCACGAACACCATGTGCAAGTTCTTTTGCGCAAGTCTGTATTTTTCGCACAGTTGGCGAAGTGCAAATATGGCGTCCGTAGCTCCCCGTCCCGGCATAAACCAAAATTGGTTCTGTGTTACCTCACTTTCTTCTCTCATTCGTCTTGCTACCACTTTTTCCCATATCTTCATACTATGTGACATGAGCTTTATTCCTCGATAGTTGTTGCAATCCTGTACATCACCCTTATTCTTAAAAACGGGCACCAGTGAACTGTTGCACCATTCCTCAGGGATTGCCTCTTCTTGCAACAACTTATTAAAGAATAAAGTCAGCCACTTCCATCCATCCGCTTTCAGAAGCTTCCATACTTCCACAGGTATACCATCTGGCCCAACCGCTTTCCCATTCTTCATACCTTGCACTGCCATTTTTACTTCTTCTATAGTGATCTCTTTCACCATACCAATGTTATTTCTAGCATTTTCTAGCACTCCACTCCAATTATTCTCTTCGTTCATTAGTTTACTGAAGTAGTTCTTCCAGCGTTCTTGTATGCTCTTGTTATCCGTCAAAATCTTTCCTGCTTCGTCTCTCATACATTTCATATGATTTATATCTCTTGCATTCCTCTCTCTCTCTCTTGCTATTCTGTAGAGGTCTTTTTGGCCTTGTGGGCTCTCAAGAAAATCGTACAATTTATCTTGTATCTTGGCCCTTGCTATTGCAACTGCTTTTTTAGCCTTCTTCTTACTTGTTAGGTAAGCTGACCTCTTGATTTCTTTCTCTCTATCGTTACCCTCTTCCACACTTTTCCATTCTTTAAAAGCATTCTTCTTTTCTTTCAGAATCATTCGCACATCTTCATTCCACCACCATGTATCCCTATCAATCTTGCCTTTCCCTGTTGTTTCCCCAAGAACATCCCTCGCCACACTTCTTACACATACTGCCATTTCATTCCAGCAATCATTCACTCTCATCTCTGCCATATCACCCATTCCTACCATCTTATCGACTATTCTTTTTCTAAATTCCTCAGCCAACTCCCTTTCACTCAATCTATACCATTTCGTTCTAGGTGGGGGCTTCGAGTTCTTTTGCAAACGTTGTACTTTAAGATTTAAGTCTAGAATCAGTAACCTATGCTGGGAAACTAGGCTCTCACTGGGTACTCGATAAAATAACAATTTATTGAAATACAGGTTAATTATATATTAACATAAGTATTCGCGATAAAAGTTACGCTATGCGAGTTAGCATAAACTCGCAATAGCGTCGCATTCGCACGAGCCGACAATTACATTTACATTTTAAAACTATATAATTTGACGAACATTAAATCTCGCATAAAAAGAGAATTCTAAAGGCAGGGACAAACTCAGCCCACGTACGCAACGTATGCAATGCGTTAAGAAAGGGTCTGGCCGCAATCCTATAGAGAAACTGCCCCTGGCTGAAGTGTATATCTTTCTTAGGTGCGTTCCAAGCCTAGAATCCCCTTGGTTTGGGTAAAAAAAAATTAAAACAAAATCGTGTTTATTTTTTGTAGCTAAACTAGTAGTTCGATTTCTTTAAAATTTGAATGGTACCTACATGCACTTAATAGTAATTTATTTTCCAAAAAAAAAAGCAAGGTTCTAACTTGTTCATAAAGGCTTAAAAGAAATATTTTATTTTATTAATTTTTTTATTACTTGAAAGATAGCGACAACGTTAATTTTTAGTTATTTAATATAATATATATATATATTGCAGAATATAATTGCATAAAAAATTTTTTTTGTAAAAAAAAACATTTGGAGCAACAAGGTGTGCTTTTAGAAGAAGTGGTTTAGAATCTTATTAGATCTTTAGATTCTCTAATTAGATCTTTAGGCTATTTAAATCAATTTGATCCGTAGCACCAAAAATAAATAAAAAAGGAGAGGAGTTATGACGTCATCTTTTTTGTATGCAAAAAAAAAGTTGTTCACAAAACTATCGTTTGTGGACTTTGTGGTATCATATGAAAGGGCAACGCACTTTCAAACCCTCTGGTGTTGCAGGTGTCCATGGGCGATGGTAATCGCTTACCATGAGGCGATTCGTCTGCTCGTTTTCCTCCTATATCACAAAAAAACCGGCCAAGTGCGAGTCGGACTCGCGCACGAAGGGTTCCGTACCATTACACAAAAACGGCAAAAAAAAACACGTTTGTTGTATGGGAAATATTAAACTTAAATATTTATTTTGTTCTGTTTTTAATATTTGTTGTTATAGCGGCAACAGAAACACATCAACTGTGAAAATTTCAACCGTCTAGCTATCACGGTTCATGAGATACAGCCTGGTGACAGACGGACGGACAGCAAAGTCTTAGTAATAGGATCCCGTTTTTACCCTTTGGGTACGGAACTCTAAAAAGACGCATGACGATTATGTTTCTAAGCATACAAATTTCACGTTTCAGATTGTCATAAAACGCATCACACGTTGCGTACGAGTGCTCAGTTTGTCCCTGCCTACAACAATCCCGATGAGAAATTGTTTTACAATAACAGCTGTTTTTTGGCTTAACTAAGTGTAATAAAGTTAATTTAAAGGAGCCGAGGTCAGCCGGTAAACGCTGCCCATCAACTTTACTGCACCGGCTTCGTAATTTAATTAAAAAATTCACAGAAAACAAGCGGCCGCGCGCAATCTTCCAAATTGCACTCAACGGCAGCCTAATTCCCTTAAATATTATTTTTGCCTCCTTTATCATATATTTTGAAATTAACCCGACCCGAGTAATGACTGTAATATACGTGGTTTTGATTAAAATCCGCCAAAACTAATACTTAAACGTTATCAAAGACGCCTTCTCATGGACACGACGACAATTTGAGAAGTCGCGCTATTGCTACTGACCACAGACCACCTCTACAACTAGACGGGCACAATAAGACAATCGAAGTCACGCTCCCGTACTTTACGGCCCAATTCGAACAATGCTTATAAGATGTCAGTTCAGTTCAGTTTTTAAAATTAAAGGCTTCAGTCCATTAGGACAATTTAGCCAGTGTCAAGGTATTGGGGGCTATAATATACGACGAATATTGTAATTTGGGCGGTTAATACAAGACAGTGTACGGTTATTATGTAGCTTTTGCAAAGTGATAGCAGGACTTTACAATGGGCCACGTGGAGCTACTTGGCGTTGACGCCAGAACGATGGGTAAACTCGTATCTAGATTCATTCTTCATTATGCGCACACTTCCACATTAGTTTACTACTGCATAATAAGCTATTAGTATTACACTATAAGCAAAGACAAAGAAATTAATCACGACTCGAAATCACCAAGATCGCGGTGGATAATCAACTCCCCTTATAAGATGTCACAGCGATACGATACCGATCTGTCAGTGTCAAAAGTGACATTTCTTCAACCAAAAACAGGCACTGAGAGATTTGTAACGTATCGCTGTTACATATTATTAAACATTGTTCGAATTGGGCCGTTTGTATGAGAGTGCGACCGTTTATTTCAATTGCGCCAGTGTAAATTAAAAATATTTTTAAAAATTAAGCTATAAAAGTGTATTAGTAGGCCAAGCACAGGAGATAAACTACCGGCATTTTTCTACTGTATAATTAAAGAGGGACTGGTAGGCTATCTCGCGGGCGAGATACTGTCGCGCCAATCATGTGCTAGCCCGGCTGGGTTGTTATAGTATAAAATAGTGTAGAATACAAATCAGTTGTGCTGCTTGAATAATAGCATTTCACAAGTAAAATAGCATCTATGTGTGGTGACCTCGAGCTCTTTGTAAACACTTCAAAATGCGGTGTCTGTGTAAGTGTGTAGTTTGTGCTACCGACAGTTGGCATGGATACACGATGTGCGATCCTCCTCTTTGATGTCCTCTTAACGAACTCTTTTCTAACTTTAATTCGTACCGAAATGAGGTAAATTATAAGGAAATTTGTTTTAGGTGTACCTACCTGTGACTTCTACCGTTGTTATGTTCTCATTAATATAGGACACCTAATCTACTTCCAAATTGAACGCACATGGTAGCGAGTTTTTCAAATAAAATGGCAAATAAATACTAACAGCTTACTGGGGGGCCAAAACTTTTTAAAAAAGATATAATTTTTTTAAATTAATTAAAATGATCTTCAACAATATGAGGGATAGTTATGTAGTTATTGTAAAACTGCAACAAAACTTCAGTGATCAGTAGGTAATACCTAGTGGGTACCTAGGAACTTATAGCACGAACTTATACCTAGGAACTTATAGGAACTTATAGCAATGAAATGGAAAATGTCGTATGCGGACTTCAAGCAAGTACCTAATTCTGCTAATTCACATAAACGCGTTACTTAGGTACCTACCTATGTACCTACATAATAATTTACTTAAACATTATTGATATCAAAAATAAACACAAAATGCCGCCTTAAAAAATGAAATGACAAATAGATACTATAAAATTTAACTTGTCTTTCCGTAAGCTGCATAATTGCAGGCTACTTAAACCTCATTACGTTCCATTCATTTTTTGGTCCGCCATGTTCCCTTGCACTTGGCCTGGCTAATAGGCTCTACATACGTCATCAATAATTGCATGCGATTATCGATACATTGCCGACTAACTGAGATGCAGCTTCAATCGATCGATCAAATGCCGCAATACATCAAAAATAACATGCGATATCGATGAGGTTTGTAAAACCCTTAATAGTAATTTGAGCCATAATGCCTGGCAACACTTTATGCTGAATTTGCATAATAAAATTACCCGTGAGTGGCCAGTGTTATCATCGAGGTTGTAAAAAAGGAAAGCCGAGTAAATTGTTTATGGTTACAATATCAATCGATCGATCAATTTATTTTATGCCCATGATGAGATGATGCCCCATACTGGCAATTTCAATTTATGTCAATTTTTGAGTAATTTGATACTTAAATAAAGACAAGAATATACTTATGGTTTATAAAAAGCACCGTTATTATTAACTGTTTAGTTTTAGGAAGCTCTGTGGTTTTCTGTATTTATCACTATCAATTTAATATATTTTTTGCCAGTAATAGAAAACAAATTACATTGATTGAGAGGAATTTCATAAACATTTAAGTAATTACGTCTAAGTCATTAATAACACTTACATGTGCTGTATTTAACCCAGTCAACATTTCTAAATTACTAAAACTGCAATGCAAAATTAGACTTTATCGTACTGTAATAAGTGCGTTATTGTAAATACGAGTATGTGAAGTATGTCTATAATAACCGCTCGTTTCACACCTGCGTTGCGTATACGCAATTAATTTGGCACAAGTGTGAACTCTCCGTGCGCCACGCCACGGTGCCCACGGGAGGTGAATATGAATATGACCAAATATGACTAAACGCTGTTGTTGACAGTGTAATTATAGCCATAACCAATTGTATAATGCCTTGTACAGGAGTACCTTCTTTGGTCCAGTGGAGGCCTAGTCAAGATGACAATCGAAAATGCCAATCGAAGCTGGCGGCTTCCTCGCACAACGCATTGCGATACAGCGAGGAAATGCTGCCATCAGCATCCCTTGGTACAATGCATTAATACACAACAAATTAATAACTAGCTTAAATCTAAAATAGGCCCATTTTAGGTATATATCTTGTATGTAAATAAATAATTTATAAAAAAAATTGGAACAAATAATGTATGGAAATAGTGACGGGACTTTTTGTAGCATTTGTCATCGCGATAGATTTTTCTTTCTTTTTCTGACGTGCCCAAAATGCGCTCGAGTATTTAGCAAGAAGATAGGGTACGTGGGCCACCTAAGGGCGCACCAGAGAGCGGATCAGCTACACGCTAATAACGCGAATTAAAAAATGCCTACTCCAGAGCATACAGTCGCTGTGGCCGAAAACGGTCAGGAGAGCATCATCATCATCAGATTTTTCTTTACGTTTTACGTTTGACCTTTGTCGATGTATTCAAAATGTTCTTCGCACACTCTTATTTTCTTAACAATAAAAATATGTTCGGCACACTTTGAAAGTGTTGAAACACCTCATCTATTTAGTTGTTTCGGCTACTGTTCAGAGCATCAGACACCTGCGCTTGCTTAAGGATGACTCACGTTAGACCGGGCCGTGTCCGGGCCGTAGCTTCCGGCGCTTCGTTTTCTATGGAAAGCATCACGTGATCAATTCACCTGTCATGTCATAGAAAAATAAGCGCCGGAAGCTCCGGCCCGGACACGGCCCGGACACGGCCCGGTCTAACGTGAGTCATCCTTTATGCTATGCGACTACATAGCCAGCAATTTACCTGTCGGTACTTATTAAAGGCTGAGAGAACAATTATATGCGGCAGTACTAGTTATTGATAATTTGCTCCATTTGAGTTGTGTTTCCTCCTTGCTTAATTAAAATAATTAACTACCGCGATGTAATGTAGAATTGTAGATAGGTACGTAGGTACATACTAGGCATATTTTTAAGTGGGTTAAAACGTAAAACACAAGAAATAGGTATTATAAATTCGAAAATAACTGTCTGTTACCTCTTCACGCTTTAACCGCTAAATTTACATAGTATGGAGATAGTTTGAAGATCCGGGAAAGACATAGGATAGGTTTTATCAGTCACCAACATCCCACGCAGACGGTCGCCGGCAGAGTATCTTTATAAGCGGCCCGTAATTCTCCTTGTAGGCAGAAGTTCCTTGAAAACCCCGACCTTAACGCTAACCCTTTAGCTGCTCATTGACATATAATATTTCACTGTTAACGAGCAACCTATAATTAATAGCCACGACGATTTACATTGCTAAATTGATCCAACCGTTATATTTGCTAACCAACGTAATAACAAACCCAAAAAAATTGAAGAGAAATAGATTTTTTGCAATTAAATAAAGAGCGATAATCAACAGTTAATGAAATATAATTGGCATGTTGACTGATTACGGTTAATGCCATTTTTATTCGTAATTAAATAGTTAATTGCATAATCTTGCAGAGTTCCTGTTAGGGGATAATTGGCAGTAGGAATGCGTTTCTCTCCGTAGAAAATGTTTTTTAATGTAGTTCCTCGCTTATTATAATTAATAAATGGATAACTGCGTCACATTCCGATTCGAATCAAGAAGAAACTAGACGCTATCATTTTACTCAACTTGACGATATGTTTAGATTTGCCTTTTAATATAAATAAGTAACTTAAAACAAACATACTATATCGAGGCTGATTCTAATTTACCAATTTGTTATGGCTTTGATATCGTTATGATACGACCTAGTTTAGATCCGTTATAAAATATGTACTGGCGGACAACGCATAGCTGCCTAAACCTAGGAGGATATAACCAACGGAGACGCCTTGTCTGTAATTTGCTGTACAAAAAAAGTCTGCCAATTTTTGCGGGGGAGGGAAACGTCAAATGTAAACGTAACGTCAAAATAGCCATGTCAAATAAACGTCAGTCCATACATTGTGTATGACCATTGACAGACTATTTTCGACAGAGGGGAACACCTGTTAATGGCTATATACTCCGCTTGGTTATATCCTCCTAGGCCTAACCGTTGAAAGAACTTGAAATTTAAAAACATACGATGGACGAACTGTAAGTTTTTAGAATACAGAAAACTGATGACCCTCACTCTTTCTAATGATGTATATATACAAATTTTCATTAGGCGGGCGTTTCAGGGAGATCCTATGATCTCCCTGAAACGCCCGCGGCTCATTTTTCCAAAGCTCTTATTAATATGACTATTTTGAGAGGATTTATATGAAATTCATGGGGTACCCTTTGAGATTAAAGTTTTCTTACGATTTTTTTTTTTAAGAACTGCGGGTCAAAATTTTTGTTTTTACCTCTAGTTATGCGCGCATAACTTATGCGTGTGTCAAATGGCTAAACTGTTCATCGACTTTGGAATTGGGCTCGTACGCCGTCCACTATTGACAGGGGAAGACAGTAGGTACATTTTTTTCGACTTTCGAGTGATTATTTCCGGTTCTCTTGTTGTCTAAAGTTACGAAAAATGTAATAGGTAATTGCCATAAAAGGTCATGTTATTAGAGCCAAAATGTCCGACGACTTATTTATTTACAAAAAAATAAAAGCAGCTGTTGCATTGCGGTTCCATCCCATTTTGCGGTCGGCGATCTAATGACAACAGAATTGGGACATTTGGGACAACTCCGGTGGTGTCGCCGACATCTCATTTCCTTTCCCTGATTACCTTCTCTAACTTTAGAGCACGCGATCTCTTAATAAAGTATGTATAGCAATCACAGCTGAAGACAACATTACTGTCTAATAACGGGTAAATAGGTAACGTCATTTTGTAAAGATTATTTGTAATAGGTGATTCGTTAGTATGTCCCAGTGTTTGAGCTATTAGGTGTAATCTGAGGGCCTAACGTAAACAAGGAAGTTCGCAAATTGCGGGCATCTTTCTCTGTCACTCTAATTACGCGGAGTAAAAGAGAAAGATACCCGCAATTGGGGTACTTCGGTGTTCGCGGTAGGCCCTCTGATAGCTTCATTATTGAAAGACTAAAGTATGTCGGTAAGAGGGTTAGAGTCTACTAGGTACCTACCTGACTCTAACCTACCTAAATAGGTAATTAAAGAGTCCATTCATCATCTCTCGTAGATTTCTTCGTTAGATCTTGATTTAAATGCGCACTTTTCTTACTCAAAGAATTGAATGTAGGTAATATAGTTCTTTTGCAGCGTTGCATTGCATACTTTAAAAAATTTGCTTAATTGTATAAGGATCACATCTCAAAAGCAGGTACCAGGATAAAGCAATTTTAGTAATCAAGGGACGGCCTCTTTGTGTTCTCTAATAGCCTCTATTAGTGGATTAGTAGGAAATCGTCGAATTAAGCACTTTGCTGGTGGAAAACAAACAATTACGTTACTTTGTGGCTTCCGATCAGTCGTTATGTAATTTTGAAATTACTAGCCGGCGGTTAATAGGGGTTAGGTTGATTAAAATGATTAATGTACGAGCAACTGCTGCTGAGAGACGGTGAATCAATGTGATGGGTATTATTAGACACGGAAAATTGAATCTTGTTAAAAATTGTAGGTACTTACCTACATTGTTGAAGTGTCTAGAACATGAATCTAGTATAACTGGATCGGTCATGAGGGGTGGGGGAAAATGACCGAACGGGATAGTCTTATGTATCTTTCAGTAGGAGTAGCAGAGAAAGCGCTGTTATTGTTTGTCCTTGTCATAGTTTCACTTTTCCACCGCTGCCACAACCGAGGTTGTGGCAAACAAATAAGTACGTGACATGTCATGTTTGTTCGTTGCTTGTTTAATTATCGTTGTTTTGTATGAAATTGTGCTTTCTCTTATGAAATATAGTGATGGTTAGCGTTTTGAATGCTTGAACTTTGATAAAATACTGGTGAATTGTTCTGTAATCGGCTGTAATCGGCTGTAATAGCCGCTCTGAGCAAAAATATGAGATCATAACCTTTCACACGTAAGTACGGTATTTTACACCTTCCTCTTAACGCAATATGTGAGAATAACATCGTAAAATTACGTTACACTCAAAGCAATGTAGAATCAAATGATTTCAATAAAAAATATCACAATTATTTACGCAAATTAACAAAACATTATTTGTAAAATTATCCGCCCAAATTACGTAGGTAGGTAGGAGTCTGAGGTCAGCCATTTTTAAACTTCTTCTTAATTTAGCTGCATAACAATCATGTTAGGGATACCAGATGAAAATATCATAATTTTATGGGTAATTTTGACCTCGAAGTTTTTTCGTACTTCTAATTCCAAAAAATAAATAAACAAATGTTGTGAAGATTAAATGTGGTGTACATTAATTGGTATGATTGCGATTTGTGATTTCTTTAAATTAAAACCCATAATACATTTTATTTACTAAACATGTTTAGTTTTGTACCACCTGCGCGAATTATAGGAGGTATTTCATTGTTTATACGCCTAAAAAGAACGGCCCATTGACATTTTATTTAACAATTTTTTAATACCGTCAAACAAGCTAACTTTGCCTCCAGGGTAATCGCCCCAACGTGATATCAAATATTGGGGTAATTTTTACCAATACGGTATCCCCACGTTTATGACGTCATCTATGTCTATCCCTTACGGGCGCACGCGTATAGCTGGTCTATGTAATGCTAGGTCTATGGTCTAGAAAGTTACCAATAGATGGACGTTTGCATTTTGAAATAGTAAATCTGAAAAGTATTTAGCATTTTGTATTTAAATGCTTTTTTAAAACCATTTTGTACATCTCTACTGCAGCACACGCAGTGCAGGTGTTATTTTAAACGTCAAACTTCTATGACGTATAAATAACACTGGCACTGCGTGTGCTGTCAAAATCTCTGCATACTTTTCCTGGTCCTTACTCTACTCATGTGGTAGATATTTTTTCTTACGAAACCTCTCCCCCAACGTGATCTGTCGTGATTTTTTCGTACTTCTTGTCGGTTGTCAATAATGCGTTATTTCACTTATTTCCATATAGCTTAAGTTTGAAATCAATCGACAACCGACAATGTGGTACCTTTTGGTTTAAGACGTCAATACATACTTAGATACACATACATATAAATATCATCCATAACTCAAGAACAAATATTAGTCACGAACACGCAAACAAATACGCTTACCAGGATTCGAACCCGGGAGGAACCTCCTGCTTTGGGGGCCGTTAACCTTTTCGACGCCGTGTCAAAGTCGAAAACTGTGACTCGGACGCCACGTTACCCAAGTGTCAAAACTGAAATTGAACTTTATGCACATGCACGTAGGTCTATGTTGCTCTGTGGTCTGTGACCGATTAATCAGTCTTTAGCGTTGGACCTGCGATGGCGATATACGTCATTGGCGTCCAAAAGGTTAAATAAGGAGCTAAGGTAAAATAAAAAGACTTCTTGAGACCTCAACATTTTAATTCCAAATACAAAATCAGTTGTTCTGCTTTGTGTCCTTCGCGTTATGCAGAGCTTGTGTAACATATAGCTTGGCCAGACTCTGCGAGCAGAACTGGCTGATGTGCTGGCTGTAGGTGTTGATCTGCCCCGCCACGATCATGGGGTTGAGGCGGAGCGGCACGGGGTGCGGCTTGAACAGTTTGTTCACGTCTTCTTCGGGTAGGGGCGGCTCGTCCTAGAAAGAAACAAATGGATATTGAGTAAAGTTTCATACAAGAATGGGGATGGCCAGTCGAAGCTTCTGAGGCAGGGGTTCCCAATTTTTTTCAGTCCGCGGCGCACTTGCAAGTTTAATATTTCAGCGGCGGCACCCTAACCTAGCTAGGCTATTGGAAATAGATAGGTAACATGATGAGGTGGATTGCCTCACGGCGCCCCTCTCTACTGTTTACGGCGCAGTTTGGGAACTCCTGTTCTGAGGCCGCGAACTGGACGCACACGAGCATTCAAATGAGTTGTCAATAGAACTTGCAAATAATGTAAACAAACCATTTTACCTTTATTACTTCGTAATCTCGCTCTTTAAAAGGGCAACCATGACCTTATCAACAGTCTATATACTTAAATATTTTATTTATATAAATTATTAGTTAAATTAAATGCTAATTATTAATATTTCAGGGAAAACAACCTTCGTAAAAATGTTAGGTTATGTGTCAAACGCTAACAAAATCTATTTGTCATCTATTATTTGAGTTGCCTTGGAATGTGTGGGTGAGATCATGGTACCTTGGCAGCACGAGCAGCATTCTCCTGGGCCCGCTTGAGCAGCCAGCGGTGCTTGTCCTGCTGCTGGCGGACCACCAGCTGCTGGTAACGGTTGAACTTGATGGCTTCTTGGTTCAACTCATCCACGCGCTCCATTAGGCTGCGGAGTTGGCCTGGAATTTGTCATGATGGGTTTAGACTGAGAAGATAACACCCCCTCTATCCTCCTAAGGCCCTAGGGTCCTACCTATTCAATCAATTTTAATAAAATACAACAATTACAATTTTACCATGAACATAATTATAACAACAATTACATATTACAATTGGAACAGTCGCTTTTGCTTTGTTTCGTTCAATTTTCCAAGAACGCAAAATCAACTCTATTTTTTACACTAAAGGTTCAAATTTCAGTGGCAAATTTTAGATTTTTCATTTGTATAGCTGGGCATTAGGAGGCTATGTCAGTTGATCTATATTTAATATTGTGGTCTAACAAGTGTTAGATTAGATCTCCTTATGGTGGAAAAAAAAAATCTCAACATAATGTTCACCTTCCAATACTGAAGCAGTGCCCAGATCCAGGAACTTGGAGCCTTCCTCCTCTGGTATCATCTCCGAGAGCTCGGACATCATGATGTTGGTAAGCGGAGAGTTGCGGATGACGATGGGGACCTCGATGAACAGGCTCTCGTAGCCAATCTTCAGGTTGCGGAGCGCTTCAGGGGTGTAGTCTTGTTCTTTGTACATTTGAATGGCCTAGGAAAATGTAATGTAGATTAGATGTTACCAGGAAATAAATATCAGTACTTGACTACAATGGTTTGTCTCTATTTTTCATCGCTATCGCTATCTATTTATCCAAACTGATTCATCCATTATTTTAAACAAAACACGATAAGTACCTATAGGCGGTAAAATGCTCCCCACGCGAACACTCTTTTAACGCAAAGACGTTAGTATTTATTCAGTTCGGTGAAATTTAAACCTTATTAATCTGGAACAGAGCTGCATTTGATTAGTTTCGTTCAGTTTTCAAGCAAAACAAAATCGACTCTAGTTCCTACACTATAGGTTCAAATTTCAGTAGCAATTTTACGAATTTTTATTTGTATGGCTGTCTTACTACTGTAATTTTATCATATAAATAATGTTGGGCAGGACAAACGTAGTAGATATAGATTGGGACCCTTTTGATGTTTGTTAGATACCAATATCTGGTGTTAAATAACATTGGTATATTACCTGAGGTGTTAACCTATAAGCCTTCAGCGTGAGGAAACCGCGCGCGGACTTCTTTGTGTCGTAGATGACCACCACACTCTCCTCGATGGAGGTCTGGTAGTGGTACTGTGACTCCAGCAGGGACAGGCTCAGGAAATTGCCCACGTCCGCACTCTGGTACCTGAAAACAGTATAAAACTGGTAATATCTGATAATAAATGGCATTATAGAATAAGCTGCCTCAAAAGGAAATTGTCCCATACAGCTGAGAATTGTGCTGCTTCGAGTGACAATTTCTTCGCAAGGCAAACCTACTTAAGAAAATAGACAAAAGTGGCTATAATATTTTTTTCAATATCCAACATAAATTATTAAGAACAGCTTTATTGGCTGTGTTTTTATATCCCAGATTCTAAAATGATAATTAAATTTACCAACAATCTTTACAAACATCCAGCTTTTGTACCATGTTTTTACTAAAATGACAGAATGCCTAACCATTGGGGAATCAAGCAGCCAGTATCTGGCATATAAAACAAGATTCACTGTTGATATAAAATCATCAAAAAGTCACATACCATCCAACATGGAAATGGTCAACATTGACCCTTCGCAGCCTCCTCATCATGGCGAGCTGGTACTCCTCCTCGTCCATGGTGTCATCATGCTTAGGGAACGGGAAGCAGTTGGTGATCTCCAGGCGGTTCTCCACCACCAGCCCGAGCAGGGCCCCCTGGGCCACCTCCATGTTGCTGCATGACTCTTCATGGCAGTGCTTCAGGATTTTCATTACCGCCTGAAATATTGAATAGTTAAGGGAAGGTTAGGTTACCCTTTTTGCAAAAAACTGAAATAGACCTTTACACTTTCTAAGTGCTCTCTCATCCCAAGTGATTATGTTTGGTAAGCTATATCAAGGTGGAAGTGATTTAGCACATTTCATAATATGGCATTTTGATATTTTTGATGTATATTGTATATTATAAATGTTAAAAAGAATGATTAAACTTATATTTTTTTGCCAAAAAAGTGATACAATGCAAAAGGCAAATCGTAGTGCTTATAACTGTGAAGCACAATGTAAATTTTATTACATCATAGTAGTGAAGCATAATGTAAATGTGAAGCAACTGAAGCATAATGTAAATTTTAGTACATCATAGTAGTTTGTTCAGAATCAACAAAACATCTTTAGTTCAATTCTAAGTAAAGATGACAATTATTTTTCATTTGTTATTAGTTCCTTTCAATTCCTCTTACATTCTTTAAAAACCACCATAGCTTCGGTTTTTATTTATTTATTTATTTTATTTATTAGAGCTTATCATTATTCTATAGAGAATTATTATATGAATTTGATACATATATTTTAAGATTTTATTTTATTTTTCCGCTGTAGACCCCTTCTGAGTAAAAGCCTACTCCAGCTGTTTCCATTTGGCTTTATCTAGCGATACACTTTGCCATTTCTGGCCTGCAGTGGCAACAATTTCGTCCTGCCACCTGGCTAGTGGATGTCCTCTCTTTCTAGAGCCCGGGGGGCCCTTCCATTTGGTCACCTTTCCTGTCCACCTCCCGTCGTTAAGCCTTGCCACATGTCCAGCCCATCTCCATTTCATGCTCTGAGCAAACTGTAAGGCATCAGTTACTTGTGTCCTTTTTCTAATGTCGGAGCATCTTATTCTATCTTTTGGTTTTATGCCTAAACAGCTTCTTTCCATTGCTCTTTGGGTGGTCTGTAGTTTATTTTTGGTTGAATGATTTAAGGTCCAGGTTTGACAGCCATATGTGAGGCAAGGTAGTAGAGATGAATCCATCACTGTTTTCTTTAGCTTTGCAGGAAGTTGTGATTTGAGTATTTCTTTGCGAGCCCAAATTTTTTTCCATGTATTGGCTATTCTTCTCTCCACTTCTTCTGTATTTCTTTCCGGGTTAAATGATATTTGTTTCCCTAGATAGATGTATTTTTGGACATATTCGAGTGCGATGTTGTTTGCTAAAATGGGTACCGGTTTTTCATTGGTCATCAATTTTATTTTCTCAAGATTCATCTCTAACCCTACACTTGCGCTAGCAGTCATTAATTCATTTATCATCGCCTCTAGTTTTGATGGGTTTTCAGACAGCAATATGATGTCGTCCGCAAATCTCAGATGGTTCAAATATTTGCCTGACACACACTTCGGTTAAGACAATATATTCGTTGAGCTCTTTCTCAGATCTCAGAATTTAACGTAAATATCTCCGTCACGCTGACAGGGACGGCTCCTAAAATCATCTCTTGGCCATTTTTTTATTTTTAACCTATTAACATCCAGAACCCAAAGTAACAATTTTTATAAGAAGATCATTATCGCAAGTATTGCAGCAATGCAAATAATGCAATTTTTGTTATGTGTAACGGATTAACGTTAACTTGCATTAAATCTTCTGAAATGTAACGCTTTAACGAAGTAACTTTTTTATTAACATCATCTAAAATCATCTCTTGGCCATTTTTTTATTTTTAACCTATTAACATCCAGAACCCAAAGTAACAATTTTTATAAGAAGATCATTATCGCAAGTATTGCAGCAATGCAAATAATGCAATTTTTGTTATGTGTAACGGATTAACGTTAACTTGCATTAAATCTTCTGAAATGTAACGCTTTAACGAAGTAACTTTTTTATTAACAGATTAGCGATTAACGAAGTTAAAACTCATGAAATAAAACTATGAAAACGGATTATATCGCGAATATTGAATTTATAATACATCCCGACGTTTCGAACTCTTTACAGCGTTCGTGGTCAACGGGTGACTGAGGAAAAATTACAAAATGCAAAAATACCCACATACTAAAATAATGAACAATCATAGACTACAAACTTTAAGGCTGGTTGTACATGCAAAATCGGTTCATAAGGCTAGTTATACACTATAATTATTTTTCAAGTAAAGATATATATATATACGCGATAAAAAACTATGCCGGCTCCAACCCTACACCACGGACCCGAGAAGATTTAATTCCCTCCTAAATTGTAGGAGGGTATCCCAATATGGGACCGGCAACAAACTCGGCGGGACACATCTTTTCAAAAACATCAGAATGTCCAGCATCATCCAACACTACGGTCTCACAGTCTATGTCTCGCTTGCTCCTTTATCAGGTGGACTACAGGATCCCAAGCTGGTGGTAGAGAAAAGCCATCTTCCCTATTAAAGTTTGGATATTTCTTAATCTCAATGGCCTCGCGCAGCATTCTGGGTATGTAACGCTTCTCCTTGGCAAGAACCAGAGGCTTATCAAACTTGATTGAAGTTAAAACTATTTGATTAACGGTGAAAAGCTATGAAAACCAGTAGGAACAAACATGACTTAAAGATAACTCTAAATATACATTGCACAAGTTGTTGACTTATGTAAAAACAAAACAAACTCAAACAAAACAATAAATATTTATCAATTAACTTCCAGTCTCTGTAAATAACAAGTATGTCATAGCTCATTATCCAAAATAAATTGCGGGATCAAGTCACGTTGAGATCATCACTGAATTCGGTAACTTCTAGCCTACTGAGTCCCCTATGTCATTATTGCAGTTTGAATTTGGAACCTTCTTGTATTCCAGTTTAATTCAAAATTCCATTTGAATTCAATCCTTTATAACGGCCTCAGGGACTCGGAGGCTAGCCCTGATATATAATAGCTGTCCTAAAATGACCTATGATATGACTAATTCTAATTCAACAGTTTAGGAGTGTGCATAACTAAATAGAATAAGTAATGAGGGAAGGTTCATGTACATATATGTATATAGAAGTATGAGGTTCTTGGTCGTTTGTTTCATACCAATGTTTACAGTTATAGCTATAAATAGAGAATGGATTTGAATCATGTTTTTTTCTTCAGGTTGGGCACATAACCTCCAAACTACAATAAACATATCCTAAATGGGTTCTTTAAGATATTTTAAATGTTGTTTTAGATGATAATGTAACTGAATACAACAATTTAAAACAGTTTGGCAGTAGCTAAGTGCTAGAATTATCATTTAATACAACAAAACAACCAACTTCCTGACGCGTCGACAGATTCAGTTTTCATAGAAAAAGTAACACTCGATGATGAAATTTTCACCGTAATTCACTCTTAATTAATTGCTTTTGTTTACTTACCAGTCCATCGCACTGAACGTACGTAATTGCGGCTTCATTTTCAGGAATACGTCGAGCAGACCCACCACGGCTCGCCATTTTTAATTTGAAAGGTTTTACTGACCGATTGAAATAAATTTTGATAGTTGTCCTGTCACGTTTCATTCGTTCTTTTGTACATGGCAACACCTTTCATTCGTTCGTGCTATTTAAGCCATTGTTTAATATGTTATTAACTAACCAGCCATTTCACTGGAAATTCATCGATTTTATGTCATGTGTGCTAGCTTCATTGTCTTAAATGTCAAGTCAAGTCAAACCCAACCCCCACCAATCATTCCATCAAATTGATAAATAAATCAAATCAAGTCACAATAATGTTGTTATTCTCTTGAAAAGTATAATTAATTGCAATAATAATGTGTTTTTTGACCTAATAAACAGAATAAGAAGTGGAAGTTTAAAATATTCATATTTGTTTTGTGTAATACAGAATGATTTAAGAATCTCGTCTACATGTATTTAATGGAAGAAAGGAAATTATGAGTCAACATAAGTTTTGGAAGGGGATAAAAGCTTGTACGTTTTCAGAATCTAACCAGGTTCCTGAAAAAATCGTGAAACTGTGTTCTCTTGGACCGGAAGTGATCGTTCTTGGCAATGACCATGGCCTTTATCATAGTAGCATTGAAGACGATTGTTTAAACTTTAGCAAAGTCAGCGGTATATCAGCAATAGACATATCACACCACAATGATACCCTTTACATTATCGACGTGCACGGGAGGTTATACAAGACCAATTCTAAGTTTGAAAATAAAGAAGAAATTGTTGTCCGGGAGGATGCCAAGTGTTGCCCCCACGGTTTCAAAAGTTCCAGTTTAAAAGTAAAGTTTCGTAATGTAGTGACTAGTGACTTTGGACAGCTGTTTATTAGCAGTGAGGGGCAGCTATGGGGCTCTGGTGTTATGCCCCAAATTGGTTTGGAGTCCACTAGCATAAAGAAAGTGCCATTTTTTGATGGCAGAACAGTGTACAGTGCTTCTATTGGTGATGATTTCGCGGCCGTAATAGCTAGGAAAAATGTTCGTCAATCTGACAATTGCGACACGGATAGTGACAATGATGATGAGGAGGTGTTTGCATCAAATTGCTCACAATGTCAAACATCAATAGGTTTGGCGTCCCCAGCTTCAGTGCCATCTCTGTCGGAAACCTGCCCCCTTGGAGTCCAGCTCAATAAATCCAGTGAAGACTCCAGCAGCACCACAGCCCCACAAACTGATGTCCATATAGATGCTCATAGTTTTACAGAAGACTCTAGTCCCTCATCGGAAGAATCGAAAATAGCTAAAACAAATTCAAATCAAAAAGCCCCTGATAAATTAAAACCAGAACAAATTGAAGATGAAAATAAGAGCAGTGAGGTTGAAACTGAACTAGATAATGAAGCCACAGAAGAAGGTAAAGAAAAGCTTAACAATATTTTTATGAACACAGATGCAGCCAAGCAATTTTTAAGTAAACAATTATCATGGGTTTCAGCAGGAGAGGACTATCTTGTTGAATACACAGAAAAACCTACAAGAATTATTAAAGAAAATGTCTCCAACCTAACAAATTTTGTTTATGAAGGTGTCAAAACAGTAGGGGATAAAGTGGTAACACTGTCAAGACATGTCAGTGGCAGCAGCGATAACAATGAGGCTGTGGAACTCCAAATGCGATTGCAACATGAGGAGATCAACTCCCTCATGTACAGTTGCACATCTGATTGCCGTCTAGAAGATCTCCAGTTTTCCACTAGCACAATCAGCAGTGAGAAAGAGTTTGAAGTTGTGAGGAAAAGTGAAAACATAAAGAACATGTCCAAATTAGGTAGGAATGTCCTAGCAACTGAACTGTGGACCTGGGGCGACATAACACACGGGCAGCTTGGAGTCGGAGACACGGTCAAAAGACTGAAACCAATGGTTGTCATGACCCTATCTGGTTTCGGGCTTCAGAAAGTGTCTTGTGGTAAATGGCACTGTGCAGCTTTGACATTAGATGGCAGACTCTTCATGTGGGGCTACAATCACTTTCATCAAGTCTGTTTTGATGATAGAGAAGACAAGAGTGGTCCTAAACAGTTCACTGAAATCTCTGGCGGTGACAGAATTAGAGACATGATGGCAACAGATCACCATACACTGGCCTATACACACAACAGACACATTTTATACATGGGTAAGCATGCAGATGGTTATACAAAAACAATAGAAAATTTATACAAATTGCCTGTAGAAGAGAATGATATCACAGAAAATGGAGATGTAGAACTTGTCAAGCTAAATAAACTGCAAAATTGTTTAAATAAACCCCAAAATATGTGCTACCATTCACTAATACTATCTTCTGGCAACATAACATACTGTTCAATACAAACATATGAGGAGTGCAACAGGTTGCTGCCCAGCCTTGGATTTGGAGATCTCTCCATTGCTCAAAAATATTTAGAAGAAATGCTCTTGATATATCATTGTCTAGTTAAGCCTTTTCTGAAGAAAAGTAAAGCTATCATCCTACATTCTAATGTGTATGAAACTGTTTGTGATATCTACAGTGACATATTAAATATTAATGCCCTGAATGTGCTATCAATGTGGCAGTATGCAGAGAAGCACATAAATGAATGTGATATTTCTTTAATCAAAAATTTAGAAGAATATATTTATTTGTACAGAAAGTATTATTTAGCTATAAGCAATTTGATTGTTATTGGTGGGTTTGCTCAAATCAACAATGTTATTGATGTCCCATCAAGTATATACAATTTATTTAGTGATCAGTTGCCATCAAACAAACAGAAAAATAATAAGAAAACGCTTGAAGCCATAGTAGCACTCGCGTTCGTGCAACCCCTGACGAGATTGAGCTCACACAGATGCATTATTCAATCCTTGTTACGAAATAAGGCAAACAACAAACACGACATAGATCTAGATGACATGAGCAATATAGACAACAGGTTTAAAAAAGTCCTATCGTCAATGGACTTGTTAATAGAGGAGCAAGAAAAGAAACGAAAAGAGGCTGATGGGACTAAACTTTTCTGGGAAACTGTAGGGAAAAGTTTAGACCAGTACAGGACACCTGAACGCCGTTTAGTCCGTGAATCTAAGTCCCGTCAGCTTAGCTTAGTGAATCCTGGAAGGTTTTCGTCTCACTGGTTCGTGTTGTTCAACGACTTGTTCATTCACGTAAACGGGAGCACTGTGAACGTTCACCCTTTGATAACGCTTTGGGTAGAATCGGTTCCGAACACAGACTCTTTAGCCAACGTAATACAGCTGACAACTCCTGAGGAAGTGCTGTCTGTGTGTACAAGCTCAGAGCAAGAGAAGACTGAGTGGATTCACGCTCTTAATTCCTCTATCAAGTCAGCTTTGAACAAGGAATCTTTGTTCAAACCTCCAGCAATCAGAACTGCTAGTCACACGTTTTCCAGCAAAGGTGCGTTCTTCAAAGACGCGAAGTACCAGGGGCGATGGCTAGACGGCAAGTTGCATGGCAGTGGGAAGATAGAGTGGCCGGATGGGAAGCTGTATGCGGGGCAGTTTCAGCTGAACGCACTGTGTGGCCATGGGAAGATGGAAGATCCTGGGTTAGGTAAGTTATAATCAGTGATGTCTTGTCAGGCCATGATAACTTATTTGGCACTGTTTGCCTGTTTTCCCCAAATCATGTTGCATATTTTCAGTAAGCCCTCTCTCTACCCTACAAGACTGACCTTACTGACGCGTCACCCAATTAGCAAGGCCCTCTACTCTAAAATACAAGTAACCTACCTACTGACGATAACTCATACAGCAATGCCCTCTATTCTAAAAATACAAATACTGACCGAAAGTCACAGACAATCGGGGGTAGGAGCACTTGTTTCGCGTACTTTCCTTAGGTAGGGAGAATACACGCATGACTCTTACCTTTTGGGCTTTAGCTTTAGCCCCATAATCAAAATTTAATTATTTTGATGGCACTTGGTATAATTTAACTAAAACACACGATTATATTAGCGGATTCTTCTTATCCATGCAAAAATAAAGCCCTCATTATTTACGAATTAGTCACGCATACTCATAAGTGGTATATACGTGCTAGAGACCTCCATGATGAGCTCCGTAAGGTAAAAGAACAGCAAATTCCGGGTCTTACGCAACCTGGGGACAGATATGATAAGCCGAACCACCATAATCCTATGTTGCCTGGTCTGCGTACTGGTGAAATTGACTATGTGTGTAAACAAGAAAGAGGAAAACCACTCTCCAAGCGGACCCACCTCGTATCATTGTCATTTAATTTAATTATATACATAGCTTTAGCGTGAGCCAATTTATGCCTGAATTGAGCCCCATTTCCTTTACATCAGGTCTTTTTGATAAGACATATATGTAAAAAAACCGGCCAAGTGCGAGTCGGACTCGCGCACGAAGGGTTCCGTACCATTACGGAAAAAACAGCAAAAAAATCACGTTTGTGGTATGGGAGCCCCATTTAAATATTTATATTATTCTGTTTTTAGTATTTGTTGTTATAGCGACAATAAAATACATCATCTGTGAAAATTTCAACTGTCTAGCTATCACGGTTCATGAGATACAGCCTGGTGGCAGACAGACAGACAGACGAACAGCGGAGTCTTAGTAATAGGGTCCCGTTTTTAGTAAAAAGGGTAAAAACTTTTTACCCTTTGGGTACGGAACCCTAAAAATACTACTGCTTGCACTTCTTTGCTTGCATTCTGTAACTTAAATTATATAAAATAAAGTTTTATTCTATTCTATTCTATTCTACTCATAAAGTTTACGTATAACATATTTAATATCTGTACATTTGCAGGAATCTACGAAGGCCAATGGAAAGAAAACCTCCAGAACGGTTACGGTGTCCTAAAGTTCATAAATGGGGATATATACGAGGGATATTTCAAAGACGGGTTAGCCCACGGACATGGGGTGAAAAAGCAGGGCGATTTCACATCGTCCAACGCTACGATTTACACTGGGGAGTGGAGTAATGGTGTGAAACATGGATACGGAGTCATGGATGACATCGGGAAGGGTGAGAAGTATTTAGGCAGTTGGAGCGACAATAAGAAACATGGATGCGGCCTAATTGTGACCTTGGACGGAATTTATTATGAAGGATTGTTTATGCAAGATGTGTTAACGGTAAGCGCTTGGTTGGTTAAGTTTGCGCATTTCGTTTCTTTTATTTGCTAATTTTTTAATCTGAAATCTTTATGTGCGGCGCGAGGCCGTGTTTGCCTTTCAATTTATAGTACCTATGATAATGTTGGGTTTGCACGATAAATACTTAAAGATAATTTTAGATAATTATTCATTCATGCGCCTGTAAAATATTTAAATTAGTTACTGAAATTACGCAGTAGCCGAACTCTACATTCTTTTTAACTTACGTCACCAATTCGCTACAATTCTGTTTGTCAGTTGCTCTCAACCTTTTCAGGGTACTTTTTTATCATTGGCTAATTTCGCAAACGTCTTAGGTAAGAGAAGGAGAGAAAACTCCTTCGAATGCTGTTAAGAGTTTTACAACTTTAAGCAGTGTCGGTTATCTCCTTTAAATGGAGTTAAAAGGTTTTCGGCTTAGCCGACGAAATGTATGAATGATACCTAATCCTAGTTTTGATATGACATGATCCTCTTTCAGACCATTAGAAAGGCTAAGATCAGTTTTGTAATCTCTATACTTCGCACACGAATACCGTGAAGGCGAATGCTTACCCCCCACAAACCCGGTGTATTCCCATTTGTCCCAGCCCCACGTGACCACCGCCATACATGAGGTGGGGACAAATGGGAATGATTTATATTCCCATCTGTGCCCGGCAGGGACAAATGAGAATACACCCGTAAATCGTCCAGCCTCAGCAATCTCAGCATACACCCTCCCGCTTCCTCCACCCCCTAAATCCACGGCTTTATGTTAGAACTTAGAACTATAGGTCTAACGACCTTCAGCTCAGACAAATCGATTTCTCACCTCTATATTATTATACATTGTAAGTCAAAATCACGTTTCGATATACGTCAGACGTTTTCGATGATCCAATTTAAAATAATCGGTGTAGGTATTTGTTTAAAGTTCACCGATGATCAGAGAATTAAGTGTTGCTTTTAGTACGGTCACCATCAATAACGAACAATAACGCACCAAATGTATCTGCCACCGTCGGCACCGTCGAATATTTTTCCAAATAGCCTACCTACATTACCTACCTATATCGTTCTACATTACGCCTTCAAAATTATACCTACCTATCTGCCACAGTCTAATTGTTATACATGTGGAGTGGAGACATATCCATTTTTGTTAGCCCACAGCCTCAGTCACAGCCTTTGTGATGTAAGAGCTTAACGCAGCGGATTCCTCCGCTGCGTTAAGCTTTTGGCAGCTATGGTTATTGATCGCAAGTAGGTATTTATGTTTTAAACTAACTGGTAAAATATTGCAAATTTTGAATAGAAGTCTGTAGTTACTTTTACATTTGCGTAATAAGAATGTAGCATTGTTTAAATAAAATTGTGTAAGTAAGATGTAATATTACCAGTACTGCTAATGTGTTTTCTGAACTACACAATCTGTGAGTGCAATTAACGTCCGTATCAATTAGGAATGTTTAATGTCTTGTGTATAAAGAGTAAAATTACAATGTTACAACAGGATAAAATTAATGTATACATATTATTTACCATTCAACTATGGCTGTAGGCTTAGCACAGGAGCGCCGCGACAGTATCTCGGGCGCGAAATTGATTACCCATCTTTTTCTAATCGTATTAATTAAAGATTATTTCTTGTATCTACGACATAGTAGACTTTTATTATAGTCCACAAACTGTCAAATGATTTTGGGTTTCCAACGCAAGACACTACAATAACAATACCTACACAGTCTACCTAACACTATAGAAGTTCTGGGTTTTGAGGGTAAATAAAACGCTATGTTTTTTTTTCAGGGTCACGGAGTAATGGTATTCGAAGACGGCACTCACTACGAGGGCGAGTTTCGCTCAGCCGGCGTCTTCTCCGGCAAAGGAATTCTAACCTTCTCCAGTGGAGATAAGATCGAGGGTGCTTTGCACGGAGCTTGGACCGAGGGCGTTAAGATCAGCAATGCGACTATGCACTTGAATGTTTCGAATCCTGTGCTACCGGCGAACCCAAAACCGAAGTGAGTTTCATTAAATATTGTTTTTTACGGTTCAAAATTAAGAAACTTGCTTTTCAAAGCTATATGTGTGTTTGTATCATTATCATTTTAACAAAGCGAATGGGGGTGTATTCTCTTTTGTCCCGGCCGGCCCCACGTGACTGCCGCCATACATGAGGGACAAACGGGAATACACCCGAATGGGCCATGCCATACCTAAGTCCACGCTGACCCAGTGCGAGTTGGTGACATCACGAACTTCGTTTTTTTACTGTACCTGTTTTGGGTCAATCCATCATCAACATCATGCTCTGATGCTTCTGATTCGCTACTCAATCAATTAATCGACTTATCTATGTTCGATCAATGACTACCTAATGACTATAAATTCGTGATTCACCTTGTAAGATATGTACTTGATAATGGCGATTCGGCGTTAATCAAAAATGAACTGTCAGTGCTTGAAATAAAGTCCAGTTTTAAACTGTTTTAGGGGTTTTTGCATTGATTCTCAGGAAGTGAGCCTACATGGATTGGTCTTGGTCATTGTTAGTGTTTTTCACAGGATATCCTGTCTAGATTTTATAGATGTTATTAAACACGCTTCATGTTTCTTTTTACACACACTGGTATTTTTGCAAAGATACATAATATTGGCCCTACTTTTGAATGGTTTTTGCACATGACATTTGCAAAAATCATACATACGACATATGTAATTAACCTTTCGAGACCCGTCGGCTCCCTGGGGAGCCAGCTATATGTACCTACCCTATAATATGTCGCCATATCGTATGTTATTGTATGTTGCCATATTTGTCCGGGTCTCGAAAGGTTAATGATTTGATACCTATATGTATTAACATCTGTAGGTAAAAAAAACTCTAATAGATGTCATATATTAAAGAAAAAGTGACGAAGCCCTCCAGTGGTGAAGGCCGGATCCGGATCCGGCCTTCACCACTGGAGGGCTTCGTCACTTTTTCTTTAATATATGACATCTATTACAGTTTTTAATTTATATATAGTAGTGTGACTACTTAAAAAACACAAATCAAAATATTTAATAAAATAATTTGATTTGTTCCCAAACTTGATCTGTAGGTAAATCAGATCTATTTACACGAAACGAGACTAGATTATATTTTACTGAAAATTATACTCTGGCCAACCAATTACCTTACTATAAAAATTCGCGAAATTAAAAAACAGTACTGCGGAAAGTTAAACCTTTTTTTTTTTAATCTGCTGCCTTGATTGCCCAAACTATATACACGTATATTAACTAAATGTAAAACATGTTTTCCAACAGTTCCTTTGGCAAACTCTGCGTCGCGCCAAATCAAAAATGGAACGCACTGTTCCACCAATGCTTCAACTGTCTCGGCGTCTCCGAAACTCTTCTCACCCCGACCGGAAACCATTTCGGAAACGGAACTGCCAACGGCATAGACAACAAGAAAATCTGGCAGAATGTAGCAGTAGCTATATCATGTTCGCATAAAGAAAAACATAATAGGATGTCTATGAAAAAACCTAAACAGAAAGTTGAAAAATCGGTGGACTGTTTGGAAGTGATACCTCAGTTTGGGCAGAAGAAGTTGGATTTGGATGATTTTAAGGAGGTTAAGCAGTACCTACATAATGTAAGTTGCAAAACTATTATCAGGTGTAAATTACGGTATAGTTACCGGACAGTTGCTCAACAAAATGTAACACGTGACGTTTTTTTATTGGACCATATCACATTATCGGTTTTCAATAAGACTAAGGCCCACTACACACTAGTCATTTGAGCGCCAGTGTCTAGTCAGCGCTATGGAAAATGGCGTCGCTGTGCAATTGCGCCACCGTTGCGTCGAGCAGCAGCCATAGACTTGGCCAGACGCTGACGCTCAGAACACCTTAGTTTTTAATAAGGCCTATGGGGTGTCACCTAGCGACATCTACCGTAAGAGTACTAGACTATCTTAGATACGCTGAGGCCAAATCGCAATGAGATGTAACAATGTGCTACATCATAACTACTTAATCAGCTTTTTTTTGAATTTTTCAGGCCTGCGAATCCTCCCACCACCCACTCGGCCAACTAGTCTTAAGTCTAACCAACGCTTTCAACACCACCTACGGAGGGGTCCGCGTACATCCTTTACTACTAAGCCACGCCGTCAAAGAGCTAAAGAGTATTACAGACCGACTGTACCAAGTTGTAAGGTTGTTGTTTCCTGCGCTGCCGCCAGAGGGCGCTGAGGTTGTGCTCAGGAGTAAGGACGAGGAAGTGGATGCGGAGAGTGATAACCCTATTGATGGGTGAGTGATAATTCCCTTTAATGAATTGGGTACCTTTTAATGGACTGGGTATATGGTAGAATCCTTTAATACCTTGTAGTAAATTGGGTAACAGAACCTTAAAATGGATTGGGTATTTGATAGAATTGATTATCCTAACAGTTTTTCGTAATTGATAGATTTAATTGAGGTACGTGCTTGCTCAAACTCAAAACTCTTAGGGCCACTTGTATCATTTTACTAACCCGGGATTCGAATATTGTTACTTGGTTTGATAATTTTGACATGCATCACATGTATATGTTTTTCTTTAATATTTATTCCAGTGAGGTAGTATCAGGGGCATCCCTCCTCCAACCCACTCTACTACCGCGCGTGCACCCGGCTTTATTTGTCCTGTACGCGCTACATAACAAACGGGAAGACGACCTGTACTGGCGACGACTGGTCAAATGGAACAAGCAGCCAGACCCTACCCTCATGCCATTCCTCGGCATAGACCAGTAAGTGACACTGATACACCCACAGCCATAGACATAGTATATACAAGTAGTTATAGACGCGCCACCGAACGACCGGAGGTAAGAGAAAGAATATTCATATAAAATTTTGGCAGCATAGGATTTTTTCTCTTTCACTCTTATAAATTTCGGTTTTTCGTCATCGCCAGGAGGCGATAGGTAGGAACCTATGATGCCACCCGGTCGGTGATAAGAACTAAGCATGGCACTATTTTCTCTTTCCTCTTATAGGAATCGCAATAAAACTATCCTTCTCTATCAAAGAGTGTCAGGCCCTTGCCCACAGCGAACTGGAATAGCTATAGAAGCCGGCCTGTCAGAGTTCCAAAACGTGTATAGGGAATATTACGCAAAACTCTGCGTAGGGGGCGTCACTAGCACAATCACAGGGCCTGCCGCGAAACACGAAAATCGAAATTTCGGATTCTGCCTCTCTATCACTCTTGCATATTTGATCGATATGCACCAAGGCGGTTTGTTTACTTTGTTTAAAGAGAACCTACCGGGAAACGCGAATCAGAAATTTCGCTATCTACCTCTTTATCTCTCCAATATGCAAGAGTGACAGAGATGTTACTTCAAACTTCAACATTTATTCAGCAAATATGCCACAAGGGCACTTTTACACGTCAACATTAAATTATTAAGCAATAAAATTATAATAATACATCAACAATTATATAATATACAACTAACTGCAACTACCAATTCAAACTAACGTTCATATTACAATTACTTAGAGATGTATGTATGTTAGATATCGAAATTACGATTTTCTTGTTTTGCTATAGATCCTCAGATTGTAGTAGTGGCGCCCCCTGCGCAGAGTTTTGCGTAATATTCCCTATTTAAAATGGTTTAAATTACATTGAAGTATTAAATTACATAGTTTAGTTCTACAGGTAGGACAGCGAGAAAAAAACAAACTTTGTTTGCAGGAAATTCTTTAACGGCTACACAAACCGTTCTCCCCCCGGCTCGCCGCACAAAGAGCAATTATTCCAAGAGGCGGTGGAGACGCTACAAAAGCTGAAGACTACCTTCTCACCCATGGAGAAGCTGAGGGTCATCAAGGAGACGTTCCAGACGATGACGGTCGCCGTGCAGCACGAGCTGGGTGAGTTAAAGCCCTTTCACACGGCAATATCCTGTTTTTTGTAGGTCCCTGTTAGTAGTGTATGTAAGCAGTGTATGTCACTGATTTAAACTTTCACGAATTTTACTCATTATTATTTAAAACGACGGGACTTAATCGCGTAAAATAAGTTTTAAATTTACCTCTGACGTTTAGAGGACGGCGTTGTCCCCGTGTTGTCGGAGAAGACTCTTCGCGGCGACGGAACTTAATCGCGTAGAACTTATTTTACGCGACTAAGCCCCGTCGTTGTGAATAATAAAAGTAGTGTATGTTTTTATACTAATGTTCTCACGAGCATCCTGTTTGCATTATTCGACAAAAAACCGATCTGTTTGAATATTGCTATTCTAAAGATCGCCCCGTCGACGATGCGGCTATTTGTAGGTACAATGGCGTCTCTTCAGGCCACCCAAAAAATGAACAGATTTCCTAAAACCGGTGACTACTGATATATGACATAAGTCGCTTAACTTCAAACTCGGGTAAATTCATCTGTCAGATTGTGCGATTTTGGTATTAACAAAGAGTATATAATAAGATAGAGCGGTATGTCATAGTAAAATTTTGTAACCACAGTAAATTCACTGCCATCTATCGACACACTTTAAAATTAAAAATTAAGATTTATAAAAATACGTTAAAATGTATTTAAATATGGATAAATGTTTTTTTTTTATTTGCATTAATTATTTTTATATGATTTTGACCCATATTCTTTAACTGATATGCGTTAAAATTATAAATAACAAACGAAACCGTCAGCGCCCTCTATACGAGAGTAGGCCAAAGCTAGTGGCGGCATCTGATCGAGAATCAAATTTTCTTGATTTTCGAGGCACGTTTTTTCCTTAGACTGTATCCCTCTATTACAGTTATGTCTATGTTTGGTATTAAGAATAGGTAATAAGGTAGATATTTGCTGAGGGTCGAATGTTTTTTTTTTGTGATATAGGAGGCAAACGAGCAGACGGATCACCTGATGCCGCAATTACCGCTGCTCATGGACACCCGCAACACCAGAGGGGGTTGTAAGTGCGTTGCCGGTATTTAAGATGGGAGTACGCTCTTTTCTTGAAGCTTCTTGAAGGATTTACCCGAGTTTGAAGTTAAGCGGCACATATATAATCGTAGTATTGTTATAATTCCAGGCCAAAGCTACCTCTGGAGTATGGACGAGCTATTCCCCGTGTTCCACTTCGTGGTGGTGCGCGCGCGCATCCTGCAGCTCGGCTCCGAGATACACTTCGTGGAGGACTTCCTCGAGCCCGCCGTGCAGAACGGCGAGCTGGGACTCATGTTCACCACCTTGAAGGTAACTGTTAACCTTTTGGACGGCAATGACGGATATATCAGCACCGCAGGTCCAACGCCAAAGACCGAATAATCCGTCCTAGACCACAGAGCAACATAGACCTACGTGCATGTGCATAAATTTCAATTTCAGTTTTGTCACTTCGGTGACGTGGCGTCCGAGTGACAGCTTTTGTGTTTGACACGGCGTCGAAAAGGTTAATAAATTAAATGTATTTTTTAATTTAATTTATTTTGTTACCTTTGACATTCAGCTACCCGCGACTACTGCCAGTGTAACCTGCGGCGAAACGTCGGTAATAAAGGAAAAAAAAATCGTAATAAACCCGATAAAATTGTGTTTAAAAGTTTGAGAACGCGCAAGTCTCAAATCTTATAAACTCCCCAGTCACCTTACGGGTTCTGCTCTTCTGGACGGATGTTTTTGATTATTGAGGGCTAGCTTAACCCTCAGCTGGCTTAGAGGATATAACCAAACGGAGTAGCCATTAACAGGCGTTCCCGTTCCCCTCTGTCGAAAATAGTCGGCCAACGGTCATACACAATGTATGGACTGACGTTTATCTGACATGGCTATTTTAACGTTACGTATACATTTGACGTTTAGCTCCCCCGCAAAAATTGGCAGACTTGTTTGTACAGCAAATTACAGACAAGGCGTCTCCGTTGGTTATATCCTCCAAGTCAGCTGGCCGCGCGCCAATTCCGTGCATTCGTAGGTCGAGGAAGTGGGGGGGGGGGGGGTGCGCCGCGCCCGTACGTACAAAATGACACCAGTCACCATCACTCTGTTATGACGCCCAACATTCCTAACATTCCTCAGCCGTGCACGGAATTCGCGCGCGGACAGTATAACTGAAACACTCTTGAGGACAAACTTGGAGAATATCTACTATATTCTAGTCACATTGTCCCAACAAACAAGTGGTTTTTCTTATAACATACATTCAATTGCATCACTTAACACAAATTAATTAGTAGTAATGTCACATATAAGTAGTGAGCCATCAAATGATTTGTGTGAATTTATACAAATCCTGTATTTAATTTGTACCTAATTGTCTTCAGTAATATATGTTAATAATTTTTATTTGTAATTTTCGACCCGTTTAGACAAAAACCTGTATTTATAAAGACGTGAAATGCCTAATTTGACTAAATACAACATTTGTTCTGTTTAACAGGCCTGCTACTTCCAAATACTACAAGAGAAGATGTCGATAAACTAACGATATACAAGACTCGGAACCTCGGAAAATGAAAACGGACTATTTTACCAACAACGTAGACAAGTAATGTGATTATCCGAAATACTTTATTGTTGGTCAGTAAATAAGAACAAAAAAAACTATACACATCCTTTTCTTTTGGATGCTTGTACCAGTGAAAGACAAAGATAGTATGATTCTGTCTGTTTATGTTTGAAATGAGACAGTCCATTGACTATTTTTTTTATTATTATTGAAAAGACAGAAATGTGTCCTAGATTTTTCCTAACAACTTGATCTCAAGTTCATACTTTTTCAAAATCGTCGATTATGACAAGGACACAGTCAATTATTAACAATACTTATCTACGTTTTTGGCTCGGTTATAATCTCGCAATACTTTATGGTGCGTTATTTATTTTACCTTTAGACCGCCACTAATCTACACAACTAAAACTACCTTAATACTTTAACATAAAGTTCAAATTCCTCTGTCGAGTCTTAGATATGTGGCGTTCAAAAGGTTGCTTGGTCAGCAATAATGAGGGCTACCGTTTTTGTGGTCACCAGTTGGCGCCACTGTAGATGTAGGTCCAGAAAAACAGATTCAAAATTCTTCTATGCTTATTTTTATAAAATCAATACGTTCTAATATACACAAAAGTATTTTAATGTCTAAATGTGCCATTTTTTCGACCTGTTTAATTTTGCATATATTTTAGTTGGCACTTTTTTTGAAACACTAACATTCATTATTTATTTGTCGTATGGCATTTACAGTTACTGGATTCAAATTGAATTCTAATCTAAAGATTAAGGTTTGCACTCTTCAAATACTCGATGGCCCTTTCACTTTGAATTTGGTGAGAGGGCATTCCAGAAGGATGTGTTCGACCGTCTGCTCGGGGTCACCACACATGCACTGAGGGGAGTCACACCAGCCCCATTTATGCCGGTGGTAAGCACAGTTTCCAACGCCTGTTCGAATGCGGTTTAATTGACTCCATACCCTGCGCGGTTTGTCGAAGCCAGGTGGGCGGGTTGAGTGTGAATAGATGTTCACCATTGGATTGTTGGGCATTCCACTCAGCCATCCATGAATCATGTATATCCCACTCGTTGTCAGCATGCACCATATCAAGAGCTGGCGGGTTACGGGACTTGAGTCGTTTTGCTCCGAAATCACTGAGATCTTTGTGGATAGGCAGCGTGGATTGGTATTTGGTTTTTATTGCCTCTCGGAGATGATACTTTTTTCGCCGCAAGTGTGGTGGTTCTATGCCGCTAAGAGCAGGGAGCCAGAAAGTTGGAGTGGGTTTGAGGCAACCAGTAATCAGCCGCATGGTTTCGTTCAGCTGCACATCCACGGCACCAGCATGTGCGCTGTTCATCCATACTGGAGCACAGTACTCAGCCGTAGAATAAACCAGTGTCAGTGCCGTGGTACGCAGACAGGACGCAGAGGCTCCCCAAGAGGTTCCAGTAAGTTTCTGGACTATATTGTTCCTGGTCCTTATTTTACTTTTCAGCTTCTCGATCTGCAATCGGTATGTTAGGCTTCTGTCGAGTGTAACTCCGAGGTACTTTGGGGAAATATTGTGTTGTAGGATTGTACCACGGAATCTAACTATAAGGGTCTTGTGTGCGAGCCTATTGGACAGGTGGAAACAGCAAACTTCAGTCTTTGAAGGATTTGGGCACAGACGCCAACGGGTGAAAAAGTCGTCCAACTTCGCCAGATCCTTCTCCAGTATGGGTTCCGTTGTTTCCATGCTCCGCTGCTGAGTTACAAGAGCCAGATCATCGGCATATCCAAGATATATTGGCGAGATACAGTACTAGGTTATTTATGTATAGGTTAAACAGCATTGGAGCTAAGACGGAGCCTTGAGGAAGACCGTTATTGAGCACTCTTACTTTACTGGCCGATTCACCAAGAAACACCTGAAAGGTCCTGTTTGTGAGGGTGTCCTCAATTAGCCTGAAGAGTTTCATACATGGGATGACCTTAAGGAGTTTGTACAGTATTCCTTTCTTCCAGACGGTATCATAGGCTGCAGTGAGGTCAATAAAGGCTGCCGATGACTTTAGATTTTTACTGAATCCGTTTTCAATGTGAGTAGTCAACGCCAGGACCTGATCAGCGCAGTTCCGGTTTGGTCTGAATCCAGCTTGCTCCGGTGGTATTACCGCATTGATAGTCTGTAGCTTTCTGCTTTGTTCATTGAGCTATATCTATACCATGATTAATCAATGATGGACAAAGATGTACCACAATTATGAATAAGGAGTGAAAATTCCCGATAAAAAAGCTTGAAACCCCCAAAACGTCTATGCATTTGACATTTTGAAAGACCTCCGTCTACACTAGCGCCCCTAGCGGCAACATTAAACGCAGTAGCCCTCATTTGCTTAGCAATGTAACTCGTTAATGTTCAGATGTATAACCGATGTTGCATAGAAAAAGCATAGATGTATGTTGTCTGGTGTAACATTTTTACCGTGAAGAAATATCTAAATATCTCATTTTCAACTGTATAATTTCCTAAGATTCTTCCTAATTTAAGGCATCGTCTTCATGATTCAAGGCTATATAAAAATAATGTCTGACAATTATATGTACTGGAATCAAAAATAAACCTTCTTCTTCTTTTCCTGTTACCCCCTGCTGGGGTGTAGGGCTCGAATCTTGTTTTTCCATTGACTACGGTCTTGGGCAGCTTGGGTAACCTCCTCCCACCCCATCCCCAATATACCCAGCTCTTGCTCCACAGAACGACGCCAAGTGGATTTAAGGCGACCATGTTTCCGCTTGCCGGGCATCTTCCAGGTCAAGGCCACTTTGGAAAAATCAACCTAATCGTTATAAAAAAATTTATATCACAACAGCTGGTAAAGGCTCTCTTGATTGTTCAAAAACGAATGGGAAAGTTGCATTTTATCCACATGTGGAGCAAAGTAATGAAATGCAAATTTTGAGTTGTTTCCTTATGTTGGTTGGTAGAATTGACTTTTAAATTATGATTTTTTGAATAATTGCTCTGTCGATATTTTATTTATAATTTGTTGCCACAGGAAGTCGTGGCTGGACCATCCTATCTTGAATTCGCGTCTGTTAATTGTGTTTCTGTTAAAACAAGCGTATTCGAAAATTATTGGACTTGAGATTATTTTTAGACCATTTCTGCTACTTATAGCTTCCTAAGGCCCACTGTCCTACCTATAGTACTGATTACTTCAATGTATTTTTAACCATTTTATAATTGGAACAGTGTTGCATTTTCTTATGTGGTGGGCCTTAGGAGAACTTAATCAATATTGTATTGTTTGGATTGGTAGATTGGTACCTAAAATGCACGTATTTTTTATGAAATGCAAAAATCCACCAGCAACAAAAAGATTTGCCGTTTTGTAGTATTTGGTTCCTAAATGTGAAAATTATGCCGTTGAGCTAGGATTTCTTGTGATGCTAAATTTCGTTTTTTTTTATAAATTAGGGACTGAAATTTTGGGGTAATTTGCTAATTTGATAGTTATATCATTACTTGAATGCGAGTGAAAGATTAAAATATTTTTAATGTATAGAAATTTGAATGTAGAAGTGTTTCTAAAAATATAAGCCTTTCTTATTATTCGTTAAAAAGTGCCAAATTACTTATATTTTATTTTGGGATTAATTTCTTCAATATCAAGATGGTATTTAATTTACGTTTATCTTAGGCATATTTTTTGTAACATATTATCTATGTATATAAAACACTTGTACACGGTGCTCTCAGCTGCTGATGTAGATAAATGTTGAACAAACTTTTAAATTTCTATGTTATCATGAAAAACATTCCAAACTAATATTTTTGAAAATATGTTGTTACCTTCATGCTACAAGTAGTCTCATTTTTATCGAGCTTTAATATTGAACTTTATTAGTTATTTCAAATTAGCGTATAGTTTGTTATATTGTATATATTTAGCCTGTAATTGTTATGTTATGCAAAATAAACTCAATAAGTATAAAATATTATTTTTTATAAACAAACTAGCCTTAGCATATTATTCCAAAGAGTAATTAGTACAAAACTGAAATTGTTGTTTATTTTAATTATGGTTTAGTTTCGCCGTTTAGTTAGGAAAAAACTTGTACTGTGGTATTTGAAATTAACCGAACTTTGTCATAAAGAAAAACTTGGTCTAATATCTTTTTAGTGTATTACCAATTGTATCGTTTATGATTGTGAAAAGTGCACACGTGTAAAATTTGTTTCTATAAATATACTGAAAAGCTTAGACAAATTGAATCCATAAGATTGTACTAGCAAATATACATACATATAGGCGTTAAACATTTCCATACGTTAATTTATCACTTAGGTACCACAAGTACCTAATTTACACAAAGCTACCTAAAAGCAGATGTTGTTATAGCATAGTTATGTAGAGATTGTTAAATGATCACAATTACTATGCACCTTCAAGTACCATATCAACATAAATTTACATCTCTTCGTGTGTCTGAAGTGTTAAAATTAAATAATTGTAACTACATATAATATTTAACATTTAATAAAAGTTCGCGGCAAATTACAAAGTGTTTAATTTAAATTTATTTAGTCCACACAGTTATTGAAGTATACCTTCTAAGGTGTCAGTTTTTACAAATAAAAGTACCTTGAGTGCTATAATATGTAAAGAATGTATCAATTGTATATTAGAAAAGCTTTGGAATAAACGCCAATCTTAACAAATGCTACGCTTATTCTAGGGCTTCGTACCTACTTCAGGAAAAAGCAGAAACCATATTTGTGACGTTTTCAATCAAGATACCACATTGTCGCTTATCATAAGGACGAAATTAGATTGTATCTTTATACGAATAACTTGTCACAGCGTCCTTTTGGTAAGCGACAATGTGGTAAGTACCTTTTGATTGAAAACGACACATTTAACTTTTTGATAACAGACTAAGAAAGGCCATATGTCTCTTACAAATGCCTATAATGCTTTGTAAAGGACATAATGAAAACGGTAGTGGTAAATGAATAATACAATACGTTGTTTATTAAGGCTATTTATTTCATTCCTATAAAATAACATACCAAATGTCTCTTTTGTACAACATTATATCAAAAATGTACACCATTATATAAATTTCGTCTCGGGTAAACGTTACCTAGCTAGTCGATCCTATTGCCGCGGCTAACACATAAAATATACTTATAGTCCTCTCACTTGCGTCCAGATTGATACCGTAATACCGTCAAATGCTGTACATATGCTATCTACAATGGCTTAATGTTTACATTCATTGTTCAATCGATTTTGTAAGTACACATTATGGAGTACCTTAAAGATAGATCTGTAATTCAGTCAAACAACTTTAAAGCTACTCAACATTTCAGAACAAAATACAGAACCGAAACTGACTGATTTACTTAAAATCTAAATATGTCACTAATCTGCTGTAAGAAACTTGGGCATTTAAAAGGTACACCACAATGCGATTTACTCTTTAAATATACCAACTTGAGTTGATAAACTGCATAATGAATATTTATTTATATTGTGTTAAGCTAAGGAATTTCAGAATACCGCACTTTCGTGGCCTTGAATGGGGTGGTTTAGCTGCAAATTACTAACGAAAACTGATTCACGGACAAAATGACCATAGTCAATTCAAATACAATTTTAACTTCAACTTTGTTGGATAGAAATACGGTTGGATTTTGCATTTACAACGAGATGTACTACAGTAATTTTTCCCGTGAAATCTTAAGTATTTTAAAGCGCTTAACACATTAGCACGACACAGTTGAATGGCAAAGGTCGCTGCATAACTAATTTATAACATTATTCATGTCCTTTCCATGTTCATAGTAGTACTTCGTACCTGGAATAATACTAAAATACACGCGATACGTTACAATGTGGCCAATGACGCTAATTATTACGTTATCTACTCTACAGGGTTATCTAATATCTCAAGTTTTTTTACCTTTAATTCAAATTTTCATTTATAAGGGCAACTACATAATATAATCATTTTAAATTCTGTTATAAACATTAGTGATGCAAAACCTGAGCATTTTTCTTCCTAGCAGCCACAAAAAACTTGACCATTTCATCCAATGTGTTAAAAAGGGCAGTGACTTAATAAGTAAGATTATTTTGCGGTATAAAAATTTAGAGTATTTATACAATTTTAACCTAGAGGCAAGAATTTCGAGAATGTTCCATCGATATACATTATGAGGAGCATAAGGACAGTATATTACTTTAAAAGACTATTTGTTCGCTTTGCCTTCTGATTTGTACTTTGTTTACAAGCAAATTATATTAGAAAATTAAAATATCTGCAAAACATATTTTGCAATATAATGGATGGATCTAATTTATGTATATGGCCGTTCCATGCAATTCAAATACATTAATTGTTTGAAACGTCGCTATCTAAAATTTTTTGATGAGTGAATCCTTGTGAATTTACATTAATTGAAATTAATTCATATAAAACGAGGTAACTACTTACTTATGGGCACTCAATCATAGGTTTCTTAATTGTCACTTCAAATGTTATTTATACACATAATTTATTATAGTAATTCATGATTATAGTAAAAATAATTTCAAAAAGATTCACTCTGCCAATGGTCAGAATAAGCCTAAAACTCTATTAAAAGTCGACAAATTTCCACAAGTAATGTTAATTGATCGTTCAATCAAACCGAACCTTAAAAACCAATGTTAATTTACAATAATAAAAAATATAATGATACAACGACGAATCCACAAAATCTCTTAATAATGTTAGACATAAAATAAATTTATTTCATTAATATAAGATTAATAGCAAAATATCAATCAATTTTTATTGCATGCATCATTAAAATGAAATTAACAATTATCTTTTTTTACCTAAATAACATTTCGGACGATTTGTAGTCAAAAATAGTCAAGTACATAATAAAAAGTATAATCTAAAGGGGCCCACTGACTATCAGTCCGCCGGACGATATCGGCCTGTCAGTTAGAACAAAAATTTGACAGTTCCGAACAACTGACAGGCCGATATCGTCCGGCGGACTGATAGTCAGTGGGCCCCTTAAGTAAGGTATTCACGGGGAGTGTTTCTAAGTTAAATTGGTTTTAAAAAACGCTTCATTCAAACAACAGAATTCTTAGAACTAGAGAAATCAACGTATATATTACTATAACATCCTACCTCTACTGTTAATGCTTACAAGTAAATGCCAACTACCGTGGTCTACGGACGACGCCTGCGACCTGAGCCAGAAGGGGCATTTGCGATTGGGATAATATCAAATACCTAAAAAGCCATTCGTATTTTAAAACATATATTCATCTAGAGTTAGACCAAGGTAAGTCTACAATGATTTTGATAGCATACGCAGTGCAAGTGCTATTTATACGTCATAATTTCATAGAAGTTTGACGTTTAAAATAACATTTGCACTGCGTGTGCTATCAAAATCGTCGCAGACTTATCTTGGTCTAACTCTAGTCATACATAACCCATGAGTACAAAATATTGACAAATTAATGTATATTTCGTTTTAAAGATATGTGCTTTACAAAGGACATCAACATCACTGCTTAAGCGGGAAATTGGTTATGCCTAAATATGCTAGAGTAGCTTCGAAAAATACATTTAATTTGTAATAAAATGACTCCAGGCCGCAAGCCAGCACACTCTGGAAGGACTTTAACCTACAAAGGACAGGTTACAACTAGCATTTGCGTATATCTAATAAAACATATGTATAGTATATACATACACCAGCATAGTACTAAATAACAAACTAACATTTACATTCAATCGTGAAAATGAATCAGTTTATATCGATTTAAGATGCGTTTCGTTTTTTAAAATCTTATGTACAGTGCTAACATAGTAAAAAGAGGCAAGTAAGCCATCCTAACAGAAACTGCTTCAATGCGAGTATTTAAAATTGTGGTATCTTAGGTGATTCTAAAGGCGGCTGTGATTGGACGTCCGTTTAAGTGTTCAGAGAAATTATATATTTAAAATGAAAGGAAATTGCGCATTTGTAAGGTTTCCTAAAGAAGACCTACGTTTCTCTTTTTAATATGTCGCTACTAAAACAATAATATATTCATATTGTTTAAAAACATTACATAAAAACCAATAAAACCATTTTGCTAAGCAACTAATATAAAACAATAAATAGATGGCATGATGCCAAAATGAAAATGATTTCACAGAATAGTAGATACATATGTAGTTTCAAAAGGAATGGGAAGTATTAATAAAGATGTAATAGCTTTATTCCAAAAAGATTGTTTGTAATTTATTTCAGTTCTCTTCGGCATTTCGTCCTGTATAGAACAGAAAAGACTCAAGAGAATGAAATCAAAATAATCTTTGTAGACAATTATCTAAATAAAGTGTGTAAAAATGTTTAATTACCTACTGCTTTTGAAATGGTTTGTTCACAACCTCTGCCCGCAATTATCGAATCGAACCAATTTAGAGCCAATGTGCGTTTCTAGTACTATAGAACTCTTATAGTCGCCGCTTACACAACTAATACTGAAAGCACCATTTTGTTTACCTAATTAATCGAATCATTATAAAAATGTTACAATTTTGAATTTAGTGCGATCTGGGACAGTTTTTTATAAGTCGTTTTATTTCTATTTTAAAAAGGCATAGGTCATTAGTTCAGTATGGCGTTGGATGTCTTAGGGACAGCTCGCGGTGCTAAAATATAGACAATATTAAATAACGTAATTACGTTGTCTATAAAATTAATTTCTCTCTGATGTCCTATACAAAGTACAAGTAATTTAATTGTTGATACCTGACGTTTTTATCTGACGTCTTAGATGCATCTTAACGAACTAATTGTACCTTATAAAGGATGTCAATTTACGAAATAGCTGTATATTGACGAAAACAATATGCTAAAACAGTTGCAAGTATTAATTTCTTCTGATAAATCAATGTCAAATGTCTACACTATGTCACTTTAGTTATGCCACGATTTACAACAAGAAATGAAACGATGACTATTACGAATACTCGTTAGCACGCTAGCCTGTATGTGTCAGATACTATAAACTTGTGTCAAGGAGGTATATTTTGGGTACGAATGTCCAGCGCTCCAAAAAGTATCCACTCTTGGCCCAACCACGCATGATTTCTTGTTGCAAATAATCATATTCCACTATTAAAGTTAAGTTTAAATTTAGACAGTCGATATTTATAACACTGTTAACCACAAGCTCGTATCAAAATCAACTATATTGCGAAAGCAATCATTGTAGTACATAATAATTATTCACATTTTCTAGTGACACGCGATCGGGAGATTAACAGGTAGTATTATATAATTATGATGATATAAGTATGCGTATAACTTCCATTCATTGTTTTATGGCATCGATTATTACACTAGGTTAATACTGAGATGACATAAAAATACGTGCAGTGTTCTGCTCTCATAGAACGTGAATATCACTTTTAGAGTTTTAAATTCAAAATTATATGCCTATCATGACGTTTGGTGCTATACAAGAAGTTGAATCATTATTTTGAGTTAATAATGTAGCAATAGAAACACGCGAGAATTTGTTCTTTCTGAAGGACATCGGGTAATTTTTGCTTGTCGCATGCCAGAAACCGTCCTTCTGACGCCGTTTTAATAGTATAAGCGTTAAATAGAGATGGATAATGACTGTCGCGTGATACAAAATCGTCCGTAGTTTTCCTTGCAATTTAAACAAAAGGGAACTTATTTAAAAGCAATTCCAAGCATTCTTGCATAAGAAAATATTTTTGCAGTCTACCACAACGATATGATTTACTTTGGATTTTCTTTCTTCGGAAATGAACTTTATTCATTCAGACATAAGTCGAATTTAGAAGTAGCTAAAGACTTACATGAGAGCAGAGTTAATACATTAAGATGCCAAATTGAACTGACCACCCGTGTTCAATATAAACATATTCAATACATTACATTAAAATGATTTGTATGACACTCGAATGACGTTTATTGTCGTCAATGCATTGGGAACTGTGTGACACCACCAACTTATCTTCAGCTACGTATCTCGAAAACATTTGAGACCTTATTACAAGTAATCAGAAAGGGCTACAGTGTTTTGCATATAATTGAAATTAAATTCTCTTATCTAGGTGGATTCTAACAGGTGTTCGAAGGTTCATTTGCCTTAAGCCCGTAAGAACTAAGCCAATTTTTACGCTTTCGAATTTCGAAATTTCATTTACTACTATAATAGTTCAAAACACGAATTGAATTTGTACTTGTACAAGTACGCGGGGACTTACGGAGGGCCGTTAAAGATAAGTCCGTAGTGCCTAAACGGTAAACACCAAGGTATGTACACAATAAATATACACCTATAGTAACAATACGTTACAAAATTACGTCTAATGTGCACAAACCTTACGCAGGCTGTGTAACACTAAGTGCTCCAATTGGGTAAACATTTTTATTTTACGTAGTAAAATTAAGCTATAAAATAATTTAAAATTATAATTTGTATGTCAAATTATTGGAAGAGTCAATTTTGTAAGCTATAAGTAAAATAATTATTTAAAATAATTCATGTATATTGTTTTATTTTATTTTTGACTGCGACATCGACCTCGGATAGTGCGATTAAATTCACCTTAAGTGCATTTCTGTCTGGCTTATATTATTTCATTTAACTATATGTACACTACCATGATTCCGATATACCTATATGATTGAAGCTATCAGCTGTAGTATAAATTTTTTTTAATATTTACAATTGTCCAGTACGGGAATAAATCGATTTTGAGATAAGCGATTATGTAAAAGTCCATCGATTCAGATTTCATTTAGAGTCAAAGATACAATCTATAGTATAATTGAAATATTGTAAAATATTTTTTAATGAATGATCACCGCTAAGACGTTTTAGGTAAAAATATCTAACTTATTTATATTTGATCCCAAGCACGATATAAAAAGGGTTGTCTTTGGAAAAAAAATTGCAAATTCATTTATTGTTAGTATTGGTAACCCGAATGCGTACTTTAAGACATTTTTATTTATAAGTCAACTCCGAAATACAGTCGGATTACATAAGAACACGCACATAATACCGCAAGCTCAACAGCGAGTCAAATAAACCTGTGAAAAATATATATAGAAACATCACAAATCCATCATACTGACCACTTACGCACTAAGAAATACCTAAACTGTAAAATAGGTACAAATAACGTCCTTACTATCCAGAAGGCAAAATTGGCACTTAAGACGAAATTCGCTCCTTTCTTAATGAGTGTTTCGAGGAAGGTGTACGGCGCTGGCGGGTCCGGGGCCGCGAGCTCGAGACTCGCGAGCTCGAGCGTCGCGTCGTCGCGAGCTCGCGCGCGCCACTCGCGCACTTGCATGCGCATGCCGCGCAGCTCGCGCATCACTCGCGCATCCCGAGCATCGCGCTCGCGCCGCCGCTCCTTGCGGGCGCGGCGCGCCGGCGGGCCGGGCTATGTACTAGGCGAGTTGTTCTGCGTGGGATTGTACGGGTGGTTAGAATTGCGCAACACTGTGTATACACTGTCCACCTTGCTCAGTTTCTCGAAAAACGGTATCAAGTCCAACAGTTCTGAGTCTGTCATGTCGTCGAACCACGACGCGACGGGTACCTGGAAAACAAAAAAACGCGTTATAACTTATTTTGAGAAACTTAATCGTTTCCGTAGATACCGTTATACACCTTACGTCTAGTAACGACTTTGGGAACAAGATGCGATGGTTAAAAATATGCCTATAAACTTCGTAATGCTAAAGATATGTAACTCCGTATAAGATAAGTAAAGTCTAAGAAAAAAACGTACTTCGGAAAATCAAGAAAAATAATAATTATTATTATTCATTTTTTTTTCATCTTTCAGGGTTCCGTACCCAAAGGGTAAAAACGGGACCCAATTACTAAGACTCCGCTGTCCGTCTGTCCATCTGTCTGTCTGTCTGTCACCAGGCTGTATCTTATGAACCGTGATAGCTAGACAGTTGAAATTTTCACAGGTGATGTATTTCTGTTGCCGCTATAACAACAAATACTAAAAAGTACGGAACCCTCGGAGCGCGAGTCCGACTACGGCTCGTGGCAAGACTCGGGACGAGTGAAGAATGACATTTCCGCACGTGTATCGAACGACGTTTTTTAATACATTTGCGAAAAAATAATAAAAACAACAAGTAAGGAATAAAAACTTTGGAAACTTAAAACGCGTCTTAGTAGGTAGTAAAAGTAAGAAAAAACGCCTCTTCTTTGACAGGCGTTTCGGCAGCTATTCCGTTCCGTTCAGACAACTTATTAAGAACGGTTTTTCAATATTCAATATTAAAAAATAAATGTGTTATAATGATGATGAGGTAAGTAATTAAATTATAAAATATGTATATTTTTCGTATTCTTACATTAACAGTAGGTTTTTATGTTGATTACGTCGTTTAAAGGAAACTAATATTAACACTCATCAATAAGTAGTCATGAATTGGAACAAGTATAAATAAAAAAAAAATGGAAAAGTAAAAAGCACTAGTTCGCGAAAACCAACTTTCCGCACGCTAAACAGCTACGTAAAATAGCACTTTTTGAGCAACTGTATTAAAAAGATGTTTTCAACTCAAACTTGACTTAGTTACAATGCCAATGTATTCTGTAATATATACAGGAATCAGTATTATCAGTAACCTGTCTAGCTAAATACGTATTAGCGCGTCAACAGACAATGATGTGATTAGAACATGAGAATGTTCCCACAAACACGAGTTTTTTAACTATCACTCCGTGTCAACTCCATGGCGCCTGGTTTATCTCTCCTTGGTCAAGGCAGGCTCGGTAGCATATTATTTATAAAAAAAATCAAGAGCTTGGTGCGAGCCAGGATTTGAACTAACGACCTCCGGTTGTATCACATACGAGTGTTCAACTTGGCTACCTCCGGTCTTGAAGAGGCGCTTCATCGAATGCTGTATGTTAGGTTTATCCATGTGTATTGGCATTTGTCAACTCGACATAACTTACGGGTCATTCATTAATTACATCACACGTTCTAGTTCTGTCATAAAATTTCTAATATAGCTATTTTCATTTTAATTATTCAATTCAGACAAATGCCCATATAATTTGTTAATAATACAATTGAATTAATCTTAATATGCTAATAATAATATATCTTGGGGTGCGGAGGCTAAGGAGTTTGTGTGGCAATTGGGTCGGCGACTAAGAGAAAGGGGTGGCGATCCTCGCTCCGGATCGTATCTGGTCCAACAGATCTCCTTGGCAATTCAACGGGGCAACGCTGCCAGTGTCATGGGGACTTTTGAACCGGCTACGGTCCGAAGTGGGGACTTGGCCTAGTTTAATTTAGTGTTTAAGATTGACGAAGCCTGTAGCTGATTTATTGTTGTAAGCACTTGACGAAGCCTGCGTTGCTGATCATGAACTATGTGTTGTATATAATAAACTTAATATATTGTATTAATTTATAACATCTGTATGTAATTACCATGTTTAAGCAAATAAATATTTCATTATGTATAATATATATATATATATATATATATTATTGAAAACATTTCTTTATAAAAATTATAATATTTCATTCGAATTGCTAATTTCGTTGGGAACAAGATTGCCAAATAATTTGACGTCACACCAGAGGGGACAAGGAGGAGGGGAGGGGTGAAAACATCATGAAATTCGTGTGATGTAATTTATTGATGGCCCATAGATATATTCACTTTTATCGATCTTCAAAACATAACATCGATATTCAAAATTCATCATCTATAACAATTGTCACTTATCGCCATTGCACTCATTGTGGCACTATCAGCGTTATCTACGATTTGCTCTGACCGTGACGTACAGATTATGTTTGCGGTTTGTCTAGATCTGCCACGTCGAAGCACTAAGATAATGATACCTTTTAATTGCCCGATGGTGGACCTTATGCTTCTGCAATAAGGTTTACGAATAATTAACATTGTAGATGGTTACAGACATTATAAGGTTTCGTGTGGGTTCTAGTGTTATTGTGGTAATAAAATGTGAGGCGTGCAGTTTAAGGGCAAGAACTAACTTTGTTGACGTAGTTGCTTAGTGATTTACCCCAAAACAATATCGGGTAATATTGTTTGCCTTGGAAAAAAACCTTTTTTATTTTTTAGCGGTGCATGCAAAAGCGGACATCAAAGCGTAGTGCTGCTGATAGGAATACAGAATTTATTTAATTTATTTAATATTATTTAATGTAATTAACTGTGCGCTAATGACTGCTCGGAACAGTCAGCCAGGTGAGCCCTAACAATTGCTCAAATCAGAGTAGGTACTGTTATTCAGCTTCTTCCGTTTCATATAGACGGGGGAAAAGGACTAACCGTGGTAGGTACAACTACAGGATATTTCACTATAATAAGAAACGATAGGGTTCTCAAAACACTATATACGATACGTTGATCCACTCACCGCGTTATCCGGGTGGAATATGTAGGAGGCGGGCGAGTTGTCGACTATAACGACGCGCCGTAGATCTCGGCCCAGGCTGTTGAGGTCCTTCACGTAGTTGCCACGGTGGAACACGCAGCTGTCCCGGAACAAGCGTGCTCGAAACACGCCCCATCTGTGGAACATGAAAGATAAACGTGTAACTTGTATTCCACAAGGTTAGCCTTTATTGTATATACAAGCGACCATTCGTTTAGTCGTCGCGCTGAAGTCCCAAAGGTTTGTTTCCATCCCGAGATTAATATCCAACTACTAAGGTGGAAATCAGTAGTTAAACCTAAACGAGACCGATTGCTAACAACTGCTTGAGGCCAATATCAAATGGTCCTAACCATCTGTAATTTAAGTGATTCGTTGTTTTGTGTTTATATTAAACATAGTACATTTGGAGCACGGAATCTACCTCAAGTGTCCTAATCCTAACTTGTAACTAACCTGTCGAGAAGATCGGCCACGGGATCCGCGTACTTGGCGAGCGAGGCGGTGAACAGCACGCACTCGTACAGCTCGCCGCACCGCCGCAGGAACTCGTCGACGTGCGGTCGCTTGAGGACGTACACTTGGTGCACGGAGCCGTCAATTTCGACCGGTACGACGAAGTCCGCGTTGTTTATTGGCTGGAACAAAAGAAAAACACACAGGTTTAGCACACAGCTGGATGTCATGTATGATGTAGGCATGGTAACAGGAGGTAAATGCTATAAAAAATGCCAAGAGAGATTAGAAACGACTTTCTTAATATAGTCTTCTGCCGCCATAGCGGAAATCGACCAGGATAAGATGATGAAGGTGCCTCATAACTTTATTGATCGATAGGTTAATTGTGTCAAGTTAATACTTGTATTATATACACAAATACAGAGCATACTCGTGATATATGTATTATGTGTCTACAGATACTATAACGACCCACTCGCATCAACTACATGCCATCAATATGAATGAAAAGACGATCTAACTATCCTAGTAATCAATCAGACCTAACCGGTAGAAGATTAATTAGATTAAACCTCACATATTCAATGCAAGCAAGGTCGATTGTGAAGGTAGGGGTGACACGCATCCTGCAATTGAATGGGAGATCCCGATGAAAACAACGCTTGTCACATCGCTCATAAAATTTAATCAATCTAACGGGAGCAATCTAGAAATGTTAGTAAACTTGTGAGCCACTATGAGTCACCCGCGATTCTCTCCCTAGGATGACTCATTCAACGACGAACTTGCCTTTTACCGAAACAAATACTAAGTAAGTACTAAGTTTCTCGTAGACAATAATTTTAATATTAAGAAAAGCTGAAAATATTCACGACAGTTACCTAAAACCTAAAAGGGCACTCGTGGTGTACCTAGACTCCGACCAAGCTAAGTTTGCACTGACTTGGCAGTGATAATGCATAGGGACATATCTCTTATAGGAGCGCCGTTCTTGACATAGTACATGGCATGAAAACTTAGCGTGGAACGGACTCTACCTATTTGAACAATAAAGATCATTATTTTCCTTCCCTTAAGCACCGAATCTCAAACATCAAAGTAATATGTACATAATAACCTCATTATTTGTGTGGGTAACGTTCGATTTGCCCTAATATTGACTCGGTTGTATAAACATTTGCCGAGTTCGCGAGCGTAGACAAAGGGTTGTGACGACACGATAACAAATAAGGAATTCCCTGGATTACTCATGGGATACGCCTGGCATCTAACATCTTTGTTTTGAATGATGAATGGCGATAGGAGGACTGACATCTTCGACTTACTAAGCAAGCGCATCGTCTTATACAAAATGACTCGTTTCCTTCATTAATCCCCGTAAGACCCAGGGAATTGTTTTTGAATTTGGAAATATGTTTCATTTCTATAAGACTTTAAAATTCGAATATAATTTGTACTTGTTCAAGTACGCGGGGTCATACGAGGCTAAGAAATAAAAATCGCGTAGCGTTTGCGACCACCTTTAGTTTTTTCTGTGTTTTTTTCCATTTGATTTTGTAGAACTGTTATTCAGTCAATAACTGGGATAAAATACAAAGAATGAAATCTAAATTCATTAGAATTCCCTGTATGTTTATTAGAAATGACAAATATTTCTGAAATAAAATGCGGAAGCCAGTGGTGTCAGGTTAATTTTAAAGCTTAGCCTCATTAAGAATGAAATACATTAGTGAGATGGCATTTGATGGATACGAAGTCGAAAACTTGTCAGATTTTATTATTATTCTAGGAATCTAAATGGCCACCTTGACTTGACCCAAGGTTAACGTAAAATGCAAGAAATGTGATATTTAAATATCAAAGGCAGGCAATATGAATACTTTCACATTTTCATGCAAATTATTAACAAAGTGCCTATAATACTAAATAAACCGAAATAAATCTCATATACGAAGGAAAAAACAAAACTATTAAATGTTACATTATGTACAAAAATACAGAGCATACTCGTAATACATCTATTATGTGTCTACAGATGTGCAAGTTGCTGACAGTTTCTAAACATTATTACTTTAATTTGATATGCTCGCCTCCTATCTAATCCAAACAAAGCTACGAAGTCAAAAATTGTGTTTTTGACTTCGTAGCATTCCTGGCCTATAGGTTTGTTTTTTCATTCCTATATGACATTTATTTCGGTTTTTTTAGTAGGCAAGTTTCAAGTGAAACCCTTGAAAAGATAAAAAATTAAGGTAATGAAAAAGCATTTAAATTATCACAGCCATTACCATTAGGTTTTATTGCATTCCCCATTCAGCAATTTGATTGCACAGCGATGACAATGTCGCTTAAATAAATTACAATAAAATTATTTCCATTAAACTGTGGAGCGTGGACGTGCCTAGAGTAGTTGACCTTTGCAAATTTTAATGTATAAAGACATTTTAGACATGTAGTTTATGTAAAACATCTTCGACGAGATTGTCGAGATTAGTGTTTTGACTTGATGTAGGTACGTAGTTTTCGTTACAGAGCTATTTTACCTTCTTATTAGGGAGTCATATATTTCTTAAAACTTAGCTAGGACCATTTGCTTTTACTCGTAACTGCACGTAATCGCATGTTAAATTTATATGAACATTTTGTGATTTTAGGGCCTTCTGTGAAATGGCTATTTCCAATTCCAGCCGTGTGGTTAGTGTTTTTCAATTTTCCAGCAAATCGGTAAAAGACAAGACTGTCACATAGATATACTCACACGATACGGAACTAAGTATTGTTCTGAAGCAATTAAAATTCAATGGCTCACTAATGGTCCCTTTACCCGTCGTTCAATCGTCTCTTAAAACGTCCGTTCCCATATCGTCCACGGGCCAAGCATAATTTCAAAGTGCCAGCAATGTTAATTTCTCGGCAGTTAACTAGAAATGGCTTCATTATACAACATCACACGGTTTACGTTCCCTCAGTGGGTCATAAAGTTCGCAACAAGGCCTAAGCAGGTTGACCTTTGCAAATTATAAATACCTGCTATATTAAGAATGCCTCATTATATGAAAGGCATGACTAACTTACACACGGTAGTTTTTTTTTATCAGATTGAAATGTGTTTTATTAGTAGTACACTAATTTTAGTTTAGTACCATAAATTTGTACGCTAATTTTAGCCATAATTTAATGGCGTGGCGGGTAAAATATGAACGTGCGCAAATTGACCTTTTAGGAATATAAATCACTGTGAACGGTGTTACAACAGCATTTCTCACATAAAATAACTTTAGCCCTAAAGACACATTTAGTATCGAGAAAATCAAACAGTTTGCAAGTCTTTTAAAACCGTCGTATAATGTTTAAATTCTAGCTAAGAAGGATACAATGACATATTGAAGAAATAGGATTTGGCTTCAACGTGTTTGAACCCCTATTTCAGGAAATTGTAACGTCAAACGTATCAGCAAAGAAAGACTAAGCTTGTTATTTCGCTTAAGCTCTCTTAAGCCCTTTAGGATGAGTGTACTAAATTGTCTCAAAATAGAAAGGAAGTGACAATCTAGAACTCTAAGTTCTCTGTAAGTAATTGCCGTCACTAACAATACTCCGTACAATGCTTGTGTAGAAATATCGATATAATTATAACTTATAAGTAATTGTTGTAGTTTAATATATACTAACGAATACCTACCTACTAAAATATTCTCATCATCATCATTAATTTAAGAGCCTAGCTCTTGTCGGTGGACAATAGTAAAATATTCTACTACATATAATTATTATCCACTCTATACGTTTTATGTCCTTGATTTACAAGTTCAATACCAATAATTAAAAGTATGTAAGGTGAGTATTAGTAGGTAGATATATAAATAACCCTCGTAGTTAGCTACTTCATTCAGCAAAACTTTACAGACAAAGCCTTTGTTACAGTTCTTTGTTGGTTCGACTATTTTCCCTTAATCAGATTAGCAGTATAGTTTTATTAGTGTTCAATCTTTCATAATGTATGTTTTGTACCATTTGTGAGTCATATTAGACGTAAAGTTAGCCATAAAGTTAAGCTCGATACAGACGGAGCGATAATGTATCGGCAGATACCGACAAATACGGCATCTTTTACGAACTATTTGACAGAATCAACACACGAAGCTGTATTTATTTTGGTATCTGCCGATATCTTATCGCAAGGCATCTGCTTGGTATATTACGATATATTTTGGTATAATGTAGGTGCTACACAGAATATATTTTGGTTTCGTTGCGTGTGTGGTGCTTAGCGATACTTGCAGATATCTGTCGGTATCTGCCGATATCGACAGATATATTATCGCTCCGTCTGTGACTGGCTTTAATGTGACTCGTGGATTAGCTTGGTCACGAACAGTGATTGACTCGATAAAATGACATTTAAAAATAGATTACCATGATAGTTTTGTTACTAATATGGGCCATTTTCTATGAAAAGGGACCTTATTGTCGATGGCGCTTACGCCGCACAGCGTCGCGCGGCATTGTATTTATATCGGAGGATCGTTTATAATGGCGTAAGCGCAATCGACAATAAGGTCCCTTTTTATAGAAAATACCACATATGTATTAAAATTCTAAAACTAATAGCACTAAAGAAATAGCTCAAAAAATGCCAGAATATGAAGTCCTCTTTGGGCACCGGAAGGCATATCTTAGTTTTAATCATCGCTATATTCGCTAACTTGCTCAACTCTTAACAAGCAATATATATGGTTTAACTATGGTCGTCCTCGTCCGTCTATCTGTGTCGAGTGTGTCGACTGTGTCAATGTTCGTCCACGGACCACGGCTTAGTTCTTACAAAACTATTTCTCACCTTAGGCTTTCGTTTGCGAAATACAAAATTTTAAGTTTATTTCAAATCAAACGGACGACAAATTTGTAGGTTAATCTTGCGTATTAGTAATCAGCATTTAGATTAGGTTCAGGTTTGATTAGCTAACTCGATCTACTTAACAAATCCTGCTTAATGTACTAGAGCCTGTAGCATACGTAAGTTTAATCGCAGTTAATAATCTGCGTCAGTTTTCAGTTTGTATGTACATAAATAAAGACCCAGGTAATAAAAACAAATTAACAAAATTATGCATAGCAAAAACCTAACCGTTGAAGCACCAGCCAAGTTCTAATACGAACCGAACACAGGCTTCGACATTGGGAGGTAGCATTGATTCCTGTAACAATGTAGCATACTCCAAGGTTGCGGCCTTGACATGTACCGCATGTCGAGTCGAGACCAAAACCGACTTAACAATGGGCGGTATATGGATATGGTTAGTAATACTAGCCATGTATAATGTGCAGACCGATAGAGTGACGGGTGAAGGAATTATGAAAAAGGAGACTTCATGAGACCGCTCAAAAAACCTACTTGCAAAGTTTAGTACGAAAGCTCGACAGAATTTTTAATAGCATTTGGATAGCGATCGATCATCATGTGGTTGTCACTTCTATTTTTTTTGTATAGGTTCTGAAATCTCTTTAAATCATAATAACATGGAGATTTTGCATGATTTTAAGACAAAAGGCGGAACAACGTGCGTGCTTTAACTTTTGTGTAGCAAGACGAGGTTCCTTTTTTTGTACTATTTATTAGTTAGATTTAGATTTAGATTTAGTTTATTCAGAAACAATACAAGCATTGTGTTTGAAATCCTTACAATATAAAACTTACAATATATACAGCCTTAAATTAAATATAAGTTTAAACTATGCATCTACAATTTAACAAGTCAACGTGCATATACCTATTAATAAAAATAAAATAAAATTTAATTATAAAAATAAAAAATAAAAACACTAATACAGTTAAGACAATACAAACAATCGCTCAATGTGGGAAATCCGCAAAGATCTCGTCAATACTGTAGAAGCACCCCCTCAATAAAAATATTTTTAATTTTTTTCTAAAATGTTCATAGTCCGTGATGACTTTTAGTTCTACAGGCAGCTTGTTAAAGATTCTGACAGCCTGGTATTTCACACTATGCCTTGCAGCTTGTTGTCTAGGGTAGAAAGTTGGCCTAATGTTTTTAGTACGCGTTTGAAGGCGCAACTCCTGTTCTGTAGAAGACTCGTACTTTGATATATTTTTGACAAGGGAAGTCAACAAAACGAGAACGTATAATGAAGGAACTGTCAAGATTCCCAACTTCACAAAGAGATCACGGCAGGATATCCACTGTGGAAGGCGCAGAATGGTTCGGATCGCTCTTTTTTGTACGACCAGAGCTCTATTAATATTTTGTTTGTAGCTATTTCCCCAGAATATGATGCTATACCTTAGCTTGGACTCTACTAACGCATAGTACACTGTCTTGAGCTGCTCTATCGTGAGCTCCTCCCTCAGGCTTCTGAGCGCGTAGCAAGCTGACAGAATAGTGTTTTCTATATTGCCTATCTCCGGTTGAAAGAGTGAGTTGAAATCCCATATTGGCAAGCTGGTGCAGCCATTGCGTTAAGATGTGCGTGATACTGTTTAATACTCATTTGGGGCAAACTGTCTTATTATGTGAAAAAAATAATTTGAGACGGATGTGTTGTTGGGCAGTGCCTTATAGAAAGAAGAAAATCTATTTAACACAAAAGACCGCGGCAGCGGACTGTTGCATGTAACATGCCTGGAGCTACAGCTACAGGTTAACTCGTGGGCTTGCCTTTCAAATTAATTACCGTGACGTCAACAGCTAAGTGAATTAATGAATGACTTTACATAAGTAATAAACGTGCTTTAGACATTTTTTATGGTTCCGTACCCAAAGGGTAAAAACGGGACCCTATTACTTAGACTCCTCTGTCCGTCTGTCTGTCTGTCTGTCCGTCTGTCTGTCACCAGGCTGTATCTAATGAACCGTGATAGCTAGACAGTTAAAATTTTCACATATGATGTATTTCCGTTGCCGCTATAACAACAAATACTAAAAACAGAATAAAATAAATATTTTAATTAGACGGCCGATAATAAAGCAATACGTTTCTAAATATAAATCGCCTTAAACTGTACACGTGTCTCTAGTTCAGCACGAGGGTTAAAAATAAAATGTCATTTTCACCTCTCCTTAAGCGCCACAGAATAAGTAATAGTATCTATTACCCAACCTACTAAGGAAACACGAATGGGCACTTAGCTATTTTAACAAAGAAGGGAAAATTGTGTTGCAAGCTGCAACGTTCCTTTGTCATTTGTAAAATTTCATTGGGTGATTTATGTTATTTTACGAAATTAATCCAAAGAAAGTCAACTGAACAAAATTAGCAACCATCCCGCATCTTAATCAAAACTTGTTAATTAATAGAAGTTTTGCAAATAGAAAATTTTTGACCGCTGAGGTTTTCCAGGACAGGTCATACTGTGATTTAAATCTAACTACCAATGTGTATATAGCATACGAGTCAGTATGAACGGCATACTACACGTGCACATTGCAATCTCATACCCTAACAGTGCATATTAACCACACGAGTCGCAATACTAACGAATAATTTATTTAAAACAATACTAAACTCGCATGCGCGTCAATTATATCATATCGTCATCGGAATGTCGCTTTACCATAAGCGTCTTTGAAACTTTGACGGTGACATCACAATACGAATCGCTTGCAGAGTCGTCCCTTCGGGATGGCCAGTATAAGAGAACTCTCCGATTACCCTAAGCTTGTTTAGCGAACCAGACACATCCCATGTAAAGTTGAAACTTGAAACGCTTCAAGTAATCTCACTGGAGCAAGTGGAGCGCAAATTCATAAGAGTATGGTAACGTAAGGGACCATCCCACCGTACAGTCTGATCGCTTAACTACAGTTAACAGGCAGGAAGGAAACCCAAGTCAGGTCCTCAGGTCCAAAAAAACCTATGCATATTCGTTGCTGAACTTGAGGTCACGTTACACTGGTTCTCCCAAAAACCTCAAGTCGTCCGCGCGGTTAATGTTGCACATTTCCGTACACAATGGACGATAAACCAATGTCCTATGTCGAGGTTGTGATGTGATGTGACCTCGATTCCCAACCATAACCCTACTAAGTAGGTACTAATTATTTTTATTTGGGTCTCATATCCGCCATATAAGTTATGATTATAAAACTACGGTTCAAACTGTAAAGCCGAGCCGTAACTACAGCAGTGTGTAATTTACAGCAGTAAAAGATAAAAATAACTTTAAAACAATGAAGCTTTAGAATGTACAGATTCTATTGTGGTTGGAGAGGCGACTGCAAAATTTTGTACCGACTTGATACCACGATGAAATGCACAAATAGTTTCCCATAAAAGTGATGCTAAATCTGAATTTGATAGTCTGCCACATTGCTATTTACGAAACTGTAAAAAAGTCTGCACAATGAAGTTATTTAAAGAATGTTTGCACAAGTCCCAAATATATTAGTTCACTCGTCCTGAATCCAAAAATAGAGTACTTCGCAAGTAAATGAATTCTGTTTTCGTGAGACGCATTAGCTTTAACCCATTTCTAGGGTTGGCTTGAAAAGGAACAAACAGAATCCTTGGTTGATTTATTTTAAATAGAGCAACGCCCCAAATGATCTTTTACATTTAAATGCACAGAAAGGTAGAAAAAGAGACTCCAAACTAAGTATCAGATCGACGCCGGAAAGAATAATACAAGGAAAGCTGTTGATGAGATATGAACGCTTATAACCCCATAAGAACACTTAAGAAATTGAACAAGTACCAAAAGGATCCTTCCTTCAAAAGTTCCAAAGGAAAAAATCAATTTCTATATACGGTCGGAATGTCAGCTCAGCCTTAACTTCCATACGTTAACGCAAGTTCAATGTTAAGGACGTTCGTGACAAACAAACATACGCACTGGATCTTATAAGGGTTTGTTATCGGAACGGGTATAAATAGCTTAGAATGCCGAGATTGATTCGAGTTACCCAAGTACCGCACCAAGTATTTTTAGACGCGCAGAGTATGACTGATACTGGCATTTGAAAGGCTTCGTGCCAGTGTGTGTGAACCGTGAATACGGGGAAAATTGCCATTGAAATAACAGCTCAAATTGACTAATTATGCTGGGTTAAAAAGAAGCCAATGTTGGCGTGCGGCGAAGCAATTTTGTAGCTTAAAGTTTGGAAAGTTTTGAGAACACACACGTGTTGGTTGCAACAAGGTAAGGCTATTGTACTTTATATTTGACGTTGCAACTAAGTCCCTTTCCATTATCAATTCAGCAGCTCTTATTGATTATTAACATTATCATTATTATCACCAATCAATTTAGGGGGTTGCGCGTGTCAAGTAAAGATCATGTTGGGCAAACATTTGTGACACGTTTCGCAAAGAATTTAAAGATGCAATTGAAGATTTGCAAATGCCTGATACTGTACAAATTCGCGACTACGTGTCAATATCGATTGATAATTTTTAGCAAGCGATTATCAAATCTAAATAAACATGAAAGTTACTCTACAAATCGCTACATGGTTATTTTTAAAAAAACGGTAGTAAGTAATGGACAGCTATATTTGTAGGATCTGCAAATAGATGAACGGCAACTGAATGGGCTTGTCCACGAACAGACTGCGATTGGCGCGCGATTAAACGTCCTACAGGCAAACTACACGTTACATTTACACGCGAACTCTGAGGAATGAGGATAATAATTAAGGAGGAGAACGATTGCAGCGTCTCCTTTTAGTATGTCTGTCTATGACGTTATGCCAAATCCAAAAAAAAAAACATAAACTACAGACTTTTTCCCAGACATTCCCAGTCTTTTTCCCAGACTTTTTCCCAGACAGTGGGAACCATTTATAATCTGTTGGCTTTTTACTAAAAATCAAGCTTTTTTATTGGGTCGCCCAAGCGTTTTTGAAGGGCCCGCACCCTCCAAAAACGCTTGGGCGACTGAATTTTTATAGCTGTATGCCAAATATGGCAATCAGTGGTCACTATACTTCACTAGATAATTCAAAGGACAAAACAGGACCTAGCCATAATTTTATAAATCAAGTAATCGTTTTTTTAACTTCTTTAAAAAAAATAGCTTCGGTTTGAATTGAAGGCCCCAGAAAGCGAACATTATTTGACTGAAATTGACAATGGTAATGCAGAAGACGAGGTTTACGTAAATTCAACTCTACACTACCAAGTCTACCAACCTACTGTCTGTGAACTATCTCACTATCAACCTGACCTGAAAGAGCCGAAAGAACACCCTAATAGAGCATAGCGTGTAATAGTAGGTACTTTAGGAACACACATACATTTCAAACAGCTATGCTACATTAAACCCCTTTAAAAAGCTAACTTAGCGCAACTCAAGCCCTCAAAACCGACACAATCGCCCTCAAAGATAACAGCACTTGATCGGCTTCACTTGCACTGGAAGGGTCCACGTGGCCACGCTCTACTTCCAACTGAAACGTTAGACAGGAATAGACCGGTGCGATGGCAAAAAGGCGTATAACGCTTAGAATTAGTAGGGTTTTTAGTGCTTTTCAAAAACGTATAGGGAACCTTATAGGCCTCGCGACTCGTTAAGGACATTGAGAAAAATAACTAGTTTAGGAGTTGCTGCGTTTTGTCTGCAACCGTGAAAAAATCTTTGTGTTTGAAACGTAGACCGAAGCATTTCCAAATTGAAATGTAGACTAACTGTGGTGCTTTTCAATGTTATTTATTATATTCTAAGCAGGACCATAAAACATGACAGTTATACGCTTTACAAGTTTCATAAATATTATAATCAAACAGGAAGTCTATATAGATATCTAATTATCTATTTGATATGAATATGGTTGAAGAAATGTCGCTGTTGACAGCTGACAGTTCATATCCATTACAAAACCGTAACAGATTGAACAATCTGAACACCGCTCCAGGTACCTACCTACTGGCAATTCTATAATTTTTACATGAATTTAATTCCCAAAATATTGGGAAGTTCAATAGCAATGTTTTTTACCTTTATGGCCTAATCCATAATCCCCACTTAATGCGATATTTTGTGTGGATTTACTTCCCCGTGTAAAGGGGCCCACCCATTACCAGTCCGCCGGACGATATCGACCTGTCAGAACAAAAATTTGACTGTTCCGAACAACCGACAGGCCGATATCGTCCGGCGGACTGGTAATGGGTGGGCCCCATAAGACTGTTCATTCCACTGTTAATTCGCTGTTTACCTACCTGAGTATCTATTCCAGCATTTCCCCAGTATAACTAATATAACTATTGTCCAAACCGGATTTACGGAGACCTAAACATGTCATAACCTAACTCAAATACCTGATTCAATTTACGCTAAACATAATGATACCAAACGAGGCGCGATATTTCTGAGGTCATGTATGGAGCAAACATTGTCTACAGCATCAATGCAAAATGTGATTTAAATCTTGGAGATGAAGGTTCAGTTTAGTTTGCAAACGGTTTCAGTATCGAATGTCCACAATGACAGTATCGGGTGTGTTGGTAATATTTTAATTAGACACATCAGGAAGCGGCTAACGATGTAAGGTAGAGATCAGATTTACGACGACTTTAAGAGGAAAGGGGACGGTCACTTCTCCATACAAACGTAGTCCCCATTTTCCTCTCTGGATATTGACATTATAGGAAAATATGTTTACATAATTTGATGTATATTTACCATAGCTATGCTGCCACGTTTGAATTTTTCGATTTTTTGATTATTGTAAAAATTAGGAGCGAAAAACAGATTTCATACAAACTTTTAAATGCTCCTAACTTTTATAATAATTGAAAAACGAAAAAAAAACAAACGGCAACCACCGTTTGTTTTGAACTAATTGTGTCAAAATATTTTGAATAGTGTAAATATCCAGAGGAAAATGAGGACTACCTTTGTATGAAAAGTCGATTTCGCGCGGGTCCTCCACTTTCGTTTTAATTGGAAATTAAATGAGAAAATCTCATTCGATCTAGATTAATATTTGCAATTAACGCGATCTCGATACTTAATATACTGGCTTCTTATGTCCAGTCACGCGACAATCAGACGATAAAGTTTTACCGATCGGAAAGGTCTTAACGGCGATAGATATTATACATACACAAATACAGTCTGTGTGTCACAAACTAGAGGAGGTAATATAATATTAGATCTTAAGAATTAAGAAAAAAGTGTAAACATCTTCGAAATTACGTATATGAAGGAAGGTTGACGACATTCGCACAAATCAATACATCTGCAAAGCTCTTGGTAAATATTTCATGAACTGAGAAACGGGGCGAATCGAGCTACAGACTAAAATAAAAAAGAATTATTTTTAATGCTTGGGAAGAAGGAAAATTGAAGATGGTAAAAAGGGACAGAATAATACAATGAGCACGTAAAATGTAAATCACTCCTACCGTAATGGAATTTTGTGGATAACACATTTCTTTTCACATCAACCAGCCTATATGTGCCATTTTCAACCAAAAGGGTACTTATTGTCGGTTGTCAATAAGGCGCTATTTCCATATAGCTTCAATTCGAAATCAACCTTATCGACAAGCGACAATGTGGTACCTTTTGGTTAAAAACGTCACATATACATATATAGTTATGAAACTGCTGACACATACGATTGTAATTTAATAATTTTGAATGTAATTTTGATTGTCACTGTTATTTTTCATATTCAATTATTTATAATGTTATAAAAACTGTCGATAACAATATAAATTCCTAAGAATTTACTATGTGTAATTTTAAGTGCAATTGTATATTGTGAGATAAATAAATCATATCATATCATAAGGCCCGACACAAATAAAAAGCCATTTGAATTTAAGAGCGAGAGTTTTAAGAGCTTGAAACGTTGGATTTAATTTAATTTGGCATCCCAACTTAGATAGGTATATAATGTCACGCTCGCTGATGCAGTACGGGGTCCATTCGACCAAATAATTTGTGTTTAATAAAATAAAATAAACGGAACTAGACACAGCAGCAAAATCCAAATAATAAAGCACAATCAAGTGCATAGCACAAGGTCATCGAGATAGCGAGAAACTGTGACAGTGGCATTTGATAATGATAACATTGATAACGATTTTTGTTTTAAAGCCGGCTGAGATATGTGGGCCAGGCTTATTAGTTATTATATTACCTGGTTACCAGTGTTGGCCGAAACGTTAATGCAATTAACCGTTAACCAGTACAAATTGAACTGTAAACTGTAACCGTCCGTTACGGTTTACGGTTCAATTTGTACTATTTAATTGCAATTAACGTTCGGCCAACACTACTGGTAACTACATTTTTACAATATAAGAATGGTTATTGTTAATCTTTTGAAATATGCTGAGTTGGCTTACGTCCACGGAGTCTACTTTGAGCGAACAAAATGAGGAAATGTCATTATATACGTCACAGTTTCATAAACAGAAATTTTGTTATTAGTCCCACAATTTGTTATTACAAAGTCCGTGCAGTTACTTTGGTTCAGACTCTAGTGTTACTAATATTCCTATCGAACAACTTACATAATAATAATAGGTAAGAATCCTAGATAAATACAATCGTACTTCGTAAATCATAGTTTAAATTTCAAAAGCAAAGAATAAAAAATACGATACGGCTAGCATACAATTGAATGAAGACAAGTTCCCATGCAAAGCAAACAAAAGTTTAACACTGCCCTAAAAAGCTAAGAGTGAGAGGTAGTGACACGAGAAGAAAGTGAAATCGACAACAAACGCCTACACAGTGGCTACCGAATTAAAGTATATATTTACTATCTGTCTTTCACATTGTTAAGAGTAGTTTCGTAGTTTTACTAGCACCAAAGCTGTGACCAAAGATAGATATAACTCCGTAATAGATGGATAAAGATTAAAGTCTAAGAAAAAACGTGCCCCGAAAATCAAGAAAATTTGATTCTCGGAAAGACGGCGCCATTACCTTTGGCCTACTCTCGAATAGATGGCGTTGACGGTTTCGTTTGTTATTTAACAATTTTAACGCATATCGTGAAAGAACATGGGTCAAAATGGTACTTATAAAAATAATTAATGCAAATAAAAAAAATCATTTATCCATACATAAATACATTATATGGTATTATGATACATCTTAATTTTTAGTTTTAATCGTGTGTCGATAGATGGCAGTGAATTTACTGTGGCTACAAAATTTGCTATGACAGTATAGTTAACGCTATCTCTACTGAGCTCGTTCACTTACCTGTACTAACAATGGCATTCTGTTAAACAAAAGCCATTATTTTTTGTGTGAGCGCGTGGCCTTTGTGCCTGAGGCTCACACACAATTGGCCACGCGCGCAGGCACAAAGGCCACGCGCTCACACAAAAGAAATTATGGCTTTTGTTTAACAGAATGCCATTGTTAGTACAGGTAAGTGAACGAGCTCAGTAGAGATAGCGATAACTACCGCTCTATCCTATTATATCCGCTTTGCTAGCACCTATACAAAACTTCAACTCACTGTATTTTCTTTGTACCTATCTACCTATAACAATTTTTACGAAAACTATGTCGAGGAGATCCGCAGAACCAAAGTTGTCGACATAGCTCAGAGAGCCAGACTTAAGTGGCACTAGTGGCAGTGGGTGGGCCACATTGCTCGCAGAACCAATGGCCGATGGGGCAGAAAGTTTTCTTGAGTGGCGACCGCGAACCGGAAAACGCAACAGGAAAAGATCCACAACAAGATGGTCCGACGATCTGGAGCCGATGAATGAGAGCGGCGCAAGACCGGTCGTTGTGGAGATCCCTGGGGGATGCCTCTGTCCAGCAGTGGACGCCTTTCGGCTGATATGACGTTACGTTAATGTTGTAACTTAAGGATGTCGCTTTAAAATGAGAGGGTAACCTCGATTGTATGGAAGCGGCTTTTTGGCGGCAAGTTCGTGTGACTTTTAACTAGGAATTCGTAAGCCTGATTGCAAAGACATTAGGTCCACCGAGTCGGTTAAGAATGTTGCTGTTAGTACAATTTAGGACCGAGACTAGTTCCGTAATCGATATGTTGGGTTTTTAGGAACAAAATCAAGCAAAAAAATCTGTGCAAAATATTAAAATTTGACATAAAAATTAACGTTAAAATATATAAGGTGTTAACCTTATAAAATTACGGAGAAACTAAGTCTGCGTTCGGATAATTCGCTAAACTATAGGGGTCATCCATTAATTACATCACACGTTTAGGGGGAGGGAGGGGGTCAAGAAAATGTGACATTTTGTGACAAGGTGGGAGGGGGGGTTACAAACATTCTGAGGTCACTAACAAAATCTAGTAAAATTACACTCGGACGCAATGAAAATAGGTCACTCTCTATGGAAACTTTCGTATTAAGTGACCTGTTTTATTTGCTCTGGAGTGAACGGTATATAGTCACAGTCACAGCTGCCCGTATCTAATCTCTTAAAACAGATAGAATTATGCTTTCTGTATGACGTAATATTAGTAATTATCTAATTATACTATCTGGACAATTATCAGCGAGACATATTTAATGATATGACTAAGTAAGAAACTTCTAAATAGAGGGTTTGCCACAATTTATACTATCCAAAATAAATACATAATAGCATTGATGCTACCATCATATTTACTAGAAATTATTTATTTATTTATTTAATCGTACGGCATACATAATAATTGTGAAATATGAAATTGATTTTATATGTATCGTCATTGTCAGTATACAAGTATACCTACTCCGAAACAAGTTTCGGATAAATAAATAATGTGGCAACTTTGAAATTGTTTTTGTTTTTATCTAGGTATCTAAGCAAAAGGCAATTAAAAATATTAGTACCGTCAACTTTGCCTCCGTTGACAGTTATAAGGATAAACGATTTAATTGCTGTAGATAATGTAGATATCAAGAATAAACATTTAAACATCTCCAATAGCCGGGTCCACACAGAGCGAGCATACGCGCGAGGCAATTTCCTCGCGCACATAACGGCCAGTGTAGACGTGCCATGAGACCGAAAACCCCCTCTTTGAAATTAAGTCATTCGCAATTAATCGTTTGTTTGGGTTGACATCTGATTCTGTTAATTTTATATGAAGTTAATCTCATTACTAAATTAAGCTTATGATGAATTAATCGTTTAACTGACAGGTATTGTGTAAGCGCTTTGATAGGGTATTTGATGGGGTTAATTCTAAACTAAGAGCATAATTGTGTCTGTTGTCATGGTAACATCTTTAACATTTAATAACTACGACTGTTAAGATTAATTTAGTTTGCGCTCTATTCGCAATTAATTCTATATCGGGTTAATCTTATACAAGCTTAACCGGTGATACAATAATTAGGGTAAGCGGTTCCGGTCCCTGGACGTGCCTCAGCCGAGGCGCCGCGCGCGAGGCATGTCTAAAAATGTCGATACACCACGCGCGCCTCTGCTGAGGCACGTCTACACTGGCCGTTTTGTGCGCGAGGAAATTGCCTCGCACGTATGCTCGCTCTGTGTGGACCCGGCTAATCGCAAATGTTTGCATGGCAGTTGCAACCTGAATTCACTCTACCTATTGCTTAAATCAAACGTGATGAGTGACACAACAACTGTCTTTATTTGTGTGGAAGTCTACTCAAATGTCCCACTTTGTCGCTTACCATAAGGACGAAATTTGCTCGTATCTTAATACGAATAACCTGTCAAAGCGTCCTTATGGCAAGCGACAAAGTGGGTCTTTTAAGTGAGACAGGCCCCATTTTAACTATTCTATCTCTTTATTTATTATAATCCTTAGGTTAAAAGGTTCATGCTTAATTACATAAAACTCGTTCGAGTCGAACGCTCTGTGCTAACTACTAGTGTATAAAGCTTTTACTAAAAACAATCACCAAAAGGAATAAACTTCAAGTTATAATATTATAAATTGAATTTCCAGTGCCAATTCAAATTCGCACGTATCTAACCACACGAAAAACAATACCATAACGCGTTTAAACAAATGCAACTACGATAAGCATACGACAAGATAACACGTAATTACAAATAGGTACCTATTATAACATAACTCGAGGAATTTTACTTCTATACCTACTGTAGTTCAGGAATTTATCAAATTTAGACTTTATTCGTATTTCTTTAAGAGCGTCGTAGAAGACATCGCTACAGTTTCAGTAATGATATTTCCATATTTAGACGCGATGAGGAACTGCCTTGGTTATCAATAAATGTAAGTTAGTTAAATATACGGCACGTCGCAGAAACGATGTTAGGCTAATAAAATCACTCAATGAACATTGCCGTTGTAATTTATTGTGATGGCAGTGATACAGGCAGGCAGTGGCACACGATCGTGACTAGTGATGGGCAGCGGTAACATTCCCGCTACCAGTAAGTTTCCATTTGGGAATGTTACTAGTAAGTTACCAATGTTACCAGTAACATTCCCAAAAGCCGGTAACATACGAAACTGATGATAGTGATGACTTATATGAGATAAAATAAGGTTCAAAACTTATTTTTTTAGTACAACTTACTCAAAAATATGTCCCATAGTTCTTAATTCGCTGACATAAGAGCTATGGGATCAATTTTATAAATTTGGTATACAGATAGTGAGTACCGGGGAAGGACATAGGATACTTTTTTATCCCAGAACTCACCCCTTAAGGTGATGGAAAGGGGAGTTGACACTTGTATGGGGAATCAATAACCGCTGAACCGATTTAGATGATGTTTGGTATGGAGATAATTTGGGTCCTGGGGAAGGACTAGGATAGATATTCGCGGGCTTGGTTTCCGCAACTCGACGTCTTACTATTGCGCCTATTTTGCGTGAGGGACACAGGATAGGTTTTACCCTAGAAATCAACCCTAAAGGGGGTGAAAAGGGGAGTGGAGATTTGTATGGAACCCAATAAAACCGATTTAGGTGAAATTTGATATGGAGATAGTCTTAATTGTTGGGGAGGGTGTAGAGTAGTTTTTATTCCCGAAGTCATCCTGTTCTCTTCTCCACTCTTCTAACACTCACTCAAAGTGCCGCTGGTAATGTATGATGGAGGCAGCTCAAGACCTGGAACACCTGGAGTGCTCCTGGGTGCAACGGGTCAGGGGTAACAATCGCTCAACGTGCTGCTGGTAGTATACGATGGATCAAGCTCAAGACAATGTGGAGTGCTACTGGGAGCAAAGGGTCAGGGGTAACACTTGCTCAACGTGACGCTGGTTGTATATGATGAGGAAAGCTCAAGACCTGGAACACCTGGAGTGCTGCTGGGTGCAACGGATCAGGGGTAACACTCGCTCAACGTACCGCTGGTAGTGTATTATGAGGAAAGCTCAAGATCTGGAACACCTGGAGTGCTGCTGGGTACAAAAGGTCAGGGGTAACACTCGCTCAACGTGTCGTTGGTAGTGTATGATGGAGATAGCTCAAGACCCGGAACACCTGCAAGACTTTGGTGACCAAGTTTCTGCTGGAGACGCTGCTGATCTCCCACCAGGGGGCTACCACAAGCTATTCAGCGGGTAAAATTTAGGTAGTAAAAAGGGGTGGAAGTTTGTATGGGGAAACAATAAATCTAGCTGATTGTTTAAAAATAAGCTACCCAAATTACTAATTCCACGCAGACGAAGTCGCGGGCAAAAGCTCGTATTTTGTATAAAACTGTGATCATTATTTATTATCCCTTTACTACTACTACTACTACTTTAATTTCAAATTTGATTAATTAATATAAAATCGAAATTCCAACAACTCAAAAATGACGTTTGTCACTTGAAACGTTATACGAAACTAGCTTTTGCCCGCGGCTTTTTGTCTAATGTACAGGGTGCGGGGGAGGCAGGGGAAGGAGAAAATATGGTTTTATAACTACTTACAAAAGATGGTTTATATAGTATATGGTCGTAGGTAGAATACATATATATGTACTTACGATGTTTTGCATTTTACTTAGAATGGAAACCTAAACTTATAAGAAGCAAACAGACAACCACCTTTTTGTAGCACCTTGAATGTACTCATTACGAATGCAGGAAGTTTCCCGATGACTTACTCCTTCCGCCCCGTCCGTCCCGCCGCGCCGCCCGCACTCGCCTAGGTACCGATTGACGACGATCGAGATGGCACCAAATACAAATTTAAAAATCTATTAGGATAACGCGGATCTCCATACCTCAAAGCAAAATTAGAACCCTTATAGGATCACGTGTGGCTGTCTGTCGGTCCTTCTGTTACAACCGATTTGCTCCGAAACTACTGGACCGTTTGAATTGCAATTTGGCACAAATACGAGTACTTTCAAGAATTTTCATGAGCACATTATTCAATTTCAAAATCGATGCGATTTTCGTAATTAACGTCCCAAAAAACCATAAAAACGACACCCATATTGATATTTAGACATTTCAACCCCATTGCACCCCAACAGGGGAGATGGTTTTTCACGTCCGTCACGTTGGATTTTAAAATCGTTCTTGTTTTCCTAATTAGCAACCCGATAAACCATAGAAACAATACCCATGTTGATTTTTAGACTTTGTCACCACATTTCCCCCTATTAGGGGGGAATTTGCAAAAAAACCTGTAACACGTGTTTATTCATTTATCGTTAGGAATACTCCTGTGAAGTTTCGAATATAATAGTCTAACTAATCTTGTTCCCCATAAAAACTTTGAACCCCCATTTAACCCCCTTGGGGGGTGAATTTTAAAAAAATCATTTCTTAGTGCACCCCTAGACCTTATAAGAAACCTACGTGCCAAATTTGGAATCTCTAGAACCAGCGGTTTGGGTTGTGTGTTGATATGTCAGTCAGGCAGTCAGTCAGTCAGTCAGTTTCTTCTTTTATATATTTAGATGTTGATTGGTTTATTCTAATAATTAAACTGATTTATACACATATTTTCTTTTACTTTATTTCCAGTCTTCACTTTTAATCATTATTTCCAAATAGTAATGTTCCCAGTAACTTTGGGAAAATACCTGGCAATATTGGGAATGTTACCGGTAACATTGGGAATTTACTCTTTCAGAGATTCCTTGACTGTTTTGTGACTGTAAATAATAGCATTATTATTTTCTTAAGTATTTAACACGAAAAAAGCATATACAATTCTAATAATTTTTTCAAAGTTACTCAATGTTACCGATCTGGGTAATGTTACTGGTAGCATTACCGGGAATATTCCCACTTTTGAGTAAGTTACTGGTAACGACCCATCACTAATCGTGACCAATGTTGGTCAAGAGTTCAAAACTAAGTCCTTTGACCCCTCTGCTTTTAAACTCGACTCAGGTTTTCACACTCTAGTCATAAAGCCGAAACTTGAGTTATTATCGATACCCGAGTCTTTTGTAAAGACTCGAGTCCTTTAAAGAGAACTCAACTGATGTACAAAAGTATCCTAAACGCATGTAAATAAAACATACAAAAAATTTGACGAAGCCTTTATCTGAAGGCTCGAGTATACTTTTACGTAGCGCTTGACTCAATAAAGGGTTCCATCGGGACTTCAGACTTGGAATTTTTAACCTTTTGAACGCCAAGCATTGACGTAACTCGACGTGACACCGCAATGAAGCAAAATAAAACCTTAGAGAACAATAGTGATTACAAAACAGGATATCGATATTTTCACTGATTTCGTTTTTGACATACTTAGATTAGAAGAACCACTTACACAGGTGTTTTACAATATAATATTAGATAATTCTGGCTTTTAGCTCTACTAAAAACCTTTAAATAACGTATTTAAATATCAAAATGTACTTGTAACTTCCACTCAAATCTCTCAATAATGCCACATCACTACTTGGTGGTGACGTCAGGCATCGGACGTGAAGTGCCGTCATGGGCGCACGGAACACTGATAAGCGCGCGTTACTCAGAGATGTGCAAACCCGTTGTCGATTATTATTACCTACTAATTAGCAAACTGCAGTATCTTTACAATAAAATAAATGCATAAGGGGTTACATTATCACAAAAGGTCAGTACCGTCTTTCCAACCAAGTTGTTTAAATTAAGCACGAAAACAAGTACCGTAACAGCACAAATAGCAGTTATTTTAGCAAAAACAACTCCTATTACATAATGTATGGGATTAAGCCATATCTATTATTGATGGCGCTAGCGTGTTTGTCGGAACTGCGCGAAACGATTTCTATTAGGAGATTGTTACTTTCATATAATAATATTATTCCTCCATGACTCGGTCACATCACTAGGCGACGTCAAGTGCCGTTTTTGGCGTGGCTAGCTATGCTATTTACTGGGTAAGTCGTATTATAACATAATGTTGTTTTTTTTTAACCTTCTATTCATAGTTGAATTGTAATAAAGTTATACAATAAAGTAGAAGGGCAAAATAAAATAATGCAAATACAAACAAAGAAATATAGTTATTTATTAAAGAGTCTTTGATAAATTAAGTTTGGACGGCAAATGACGTCGGCGGCGTGAGTGGCACAAAATGTCGACGACGTGATTTACCGTCTTTGGCGGTCAAAAGGTTAAAAGCGCAGAGTCGAGTAAAAACTATTAGAGTTCCTTAAATTTTGATTCAAAACACCTTACAAGCTGAATATACGCTCGGTTCGTACCGAGGTATTAAAATAAAGTAAATACATTTTTTTCCTATACATAACATGCTCCAGCATACGCAATTAAAGAGACAGCATAAAAATATCTTTAAGCATTTTAAAGATTACCAAGAAATCATCTGCTATGGCACGTATAAATAAATAGCTCAGATAAATTTGTATTTTTGACTACGAAACAATAACCAGCGCCCCAACAATTGCAAGCAGCATTTACTTGGCAAAAAGACACAACCAATGGACTAAATGTAGGCATGTAATTTTACCTAGACTTAAGAAAATTGAGTGCCCTGACAGGGTGTCATGTACCTACCATCCTCAAACTGTAACACCTAATGTATTATGAACATAACTGCAATACAATAAAGAATAAAATAAGGATATAAATAAAAACATCTAACTAATTTGATCGGTGATTAAATATTTTATGCGCGTAAATTTGAACTTTAGTATGTATGTAGTAAGCTTTAAGGTATTAAAATGAAACATTGAAAACAATAACATAGCTCACATTTACATACCTATACTAGGTTAGTATTCACGTTAGGTGGTGTTAGGGTTGCCGTATGTCTGTACCCCTGACATGTCAGGATTCTTGGTCCTTTGTCAGGATTGAGAAGGACTTGGCGAGTGTCAGCTTTTTTTTTAAATCTCAACTAAACATTAGAAGTTGGAGTTGCGCAGAGGAAAGGGAAGGTTATGCCATAGTATTTGTAAACCAGAGAGAGAGCATGATTGGAACAACTGGTACTCCACTTGGACCAATTTTACGTCTAAAAATAAACCTTAAAATTTTCTTCACAAAGTCTTTATAGTTAAATATAGTTAAAAAGACCATTGGGGGAGGGGGGCTTGGAGAAATGATCGCTTCAAAAAATTACCAATTGACCAGACTTGTCAGGATATTAGGATGACCAATTGACCAGACTTGTCAGGATATTCTATTTTTTCACATGGTAACCCTAGGTGGTGTTTATCTAACACACACTGGCACTGTGCTTGTTATTGTAAATAGTCACCTGTATTAGTGTATGTTGAATCACTAATGTTATCTACAATATGTCTGCTATGTATGACTATGAAGGCAGTGGATGAATGTCTATGTTGTATCAGCCGAAAGATGTCCACTGCTGGACATAGGCCTCCCCCAGGGATTTCCACAACGACCGGTCTTGCGCCGCTCTCATCCATGTTATGTTCAATAATACAATTATTTTCTTTTAGATAGAAATAAAAAGTAAATTAAAAATTATAGAGACCAAGTATCATGGAATTATTTCTAGATGGTCAAGCTTTCAAACAAAAAAATTTTTACCCGACTAAAATATGATCAAATCATTTTTGCATTTGCAGTTTCATTTAGATACCTACACACTTTACTCTTGTGAGTTACAATCATAACAACATTTATTACAGCAGTAGGTGGTCAGAAGATTGATCATATCTTACCACAATTACCACAAGCTATCTGAATGTGGAGTAGATAAAGTAATAATGGACACCTTTTCAACATCCCACATTATAACACTACAATTGTGGCACTTGTCAAGTTTACTTTTTAAAATATACATTGTAAAATCTGATATTGCATATTTTGATGTCAAACTGCTCTAAGCTTAAGTAGGATAGAGCCATATCAAGTTCATCTCAATTTCAAAGAAAGGGCCACATAGGGGTTGTTGCTTTTTCGTATTACTTTGGTGGCAGTTAGTAGCAACATATCAACCTCACATATTAATCTCACTTCATAAAGTGGCCATCAGTTGTTGTCATTAAGGAATCTTGTATAATCAACCACCATAAAAAACTGGATCATCTCTCGAGATAATTGGCCATGATTGTTTTAATGATATTGCATGAGTCAGAGTCAGAGCTTGGACAAGTGGAAGAGAGATAAACAAATAATAGAATCCCTCCTTAATATTATAAATACGAAAGTAATCTGTCTGTCTGTGACCTCTTCACACTTAAACCGTGGAACTGATTTAGATGACACTTGATACAGAGATAGTTTAAGGACCGGGGAAGGATATAGGATAGCTTTTAACAATGATCATCATCATTCCATGCAGACAAAATTGTGAGCAGAAGCTAGTATATTAGATTCATATAATTTTGGATGATGGAGTCATAAATAAGGAATCATATTGGGAATTATGAACATGGTATTAGTGAAAGTAATAAGTATTGTAAAGAAAACCAATATACCTTTAACCCAATGGGTTGGACTAAAGCAAAGGGGGTGCCGACACTTAATTTTTTCATCGGAGTGATGTTATTATGACACCTATTTTTTATTGTTTTATCGTAGAGAATACGCTAAAATAAGCATGTTTTGTAGGAAAAACTTTTCTCTAAAATCAAAAATGGCCGAGATATTTGACCCGCAAGTTGATACCACTACTTGACAAATTAAAATCAATCATTTGGAACAGTAAATTTAAGTAACAGAGACAAGATAGGTGCGACGACGAGCGAAGCGAGGAGGAGTGTGTTAGGTTGACCGCGATGATCGCGATCTAAGAACAGACATGTTATTGTACCTACTAAAAAAAATCTTTTTTTTGCACCCCCTTTGCTTTAGGCCAACCAAATCTTGTCACTTATATTTGGTGAATGTAAATAATCACAGTCATAAACAGCTGTCCTAAAGACCCAATCACGTCAACATAGTACAGGAAATATAAGATTAACCTACATATATTTCACATTTTTAGATAACATATGCTTACAAAGTTTTGAGCACTAGGTCATCAAAAAATGACTAAGATTGACATGATAACACACATCAAACCATCATTAGGTGAGAAAAGGTCACCTTATCTTATGGTAATAATGGAATGGGAAAACAAGGGAATAAATATTAATGGGAAGTACATAAATAACCTAAGGTTTGCGGATGACGTCATAATCGTTGCCGAAAAACCAAAAATACTAGAAGAAATGATTTCAGAATTCGACACAGCATGCAAGGAAGCAGGTCTAGCAATGAACATGAAAAAATGCATAATCATTACTAATGGAGATAAAATACCAATAAAGCACAGAAGAAACAATATGGAATATGTTGAAGACTTCACATACCTGGGACAACTAGTTTCCTTCAAAAACAGACTCGACAAGGAAGTAGACTACAGGATTAGTAGAGTGTGGCGAAAATATTGGTCTCTAAAATCAATTCTGAAGAGTGATATGTCAATGGCCATAAAGAAAAAGGTATTTGATACTGCTGTCCTACCTACCTTAACTTACGGTGCCCAAACCTGGAGCCCCATTGAGAAACATAGTCATAAACTGAAAATCTGTCAAAGAGCTATGGAACGGTCAATGTTAAAAATTCAAATTAAGGACAGAATCAGAAACAAAGTCATAAGAGAGAAAACTGGAGTAAAAGATATAATATACGCAATTAAAAAGAGCAAATGGGCCTGGGCTGGCCATATATGTCGAACAACGGATAACCGGTGGACTAAACGTGTCACAGAATGGTCACCAATAGGAAAAGCGAGAAAGCAAAAAAGACCAAATAAAAGATGGAGAGACGAGCTAGTGAACTTCGACAGATACTGGTAGGGAACAGCACAGGATAGGAAGGAATGGGAGAAACTGGGGGAGGCCTTTTCCGCACAAGCGACATGCAAATAATAAACCAATATGAAATTTTATGTAATTGTAAAAAAGAAACATGAAATAAAGGCTATTACTACTATTACTAATTTTATTTGGTTTGCCGGTCTTTAGTGATGTTTATGGAGAAGAGAACTCTTGTTTAGGCTTAGATTGTATATGTTGATTTGTCAATAACCACTCTCCATCTATAAAGGGATCCTTTATAGTAGAACAACATTAAACTTTGATAGTGTGAATTAGTCCAAATGCTGTAAATAGCAATCACAGTAGATTCTAATAAATACATATACATAACAAATAAACATACCTTGAAAGAGCTGTGCACTAACGTCTCATCCAGGTCTATCACCATACACTTTTTATGCATATCCTGGTGTCTAATTGGTGGTAACAGTGGTCGGGGAGCATGGTCTGCCATGATGAGCAGGGGCGGCGAAGCCCTGCCATCCACACTGTTCGTGCCATTGCCAGGGGGGCCCTTCCCGCGGCCACCGCGCCAACAGCACAGTAGCGACCGCAGGAATCCACCACCCCCAGACTTCTTACTGCCCAGGGGTGTCGACGACACTGGTGTGCCATCGCCTTCACTCTGCTGCCCGCCAGGGGATGACCCTAAAACAACCATCCCGTTACAACTCACTCTAAACATCCTTAGCACACGCGGAAGCACCAACTAAATTTTATATGTGGGACTGCTGTAAGGTAAGACAAGCTTTCAAGGTTGCTCCATAGAATGTTATTGCGTCCACCCATCCTAATTGTTTACCTCTACTCCCATACGCACGACTCGCTTTCAACAATGTAATACACAATAAGCCACCGTTTCAATAACGCTCACGACTCACTAATATTTATAAACCACCATAGGTAACACTATACGCTCTAATTTGATGCCAGTAACAGGTGTAATTCGGTTTAGGTTTAGATTTACCTCTGTCGGATCCATAATTGTTTAATTGCTCGTCATCCCGAGACACCTGAGTTATAATGGACGATGCGTCCATTTAAACATTTGTTTTGGGCCTTAATATAAATGGCAACGAAGTTTTTGTAAAATTTTAACACCATAAAACTATTTTTTATCTCCCTTCTATCTTACAAAATGGCAGGCTCTTGGCAAATACCAACTTCAAGTGCAACCAACATAAAAATGGCTTTTAGTATTTGTCTCTTTCTAATACACTTAACTCACCTTGATTAGAATGAAACGACACTGTTTATCTTTTATTTCTATATTGCCACCCTTGATCAACTGCTAAAAATAGTGAATAGACGTTCAGAACACAGGCAAATACACAGACAAAGCAAAATAATGAAACGAGATATATTATATTTTTATGATGAGTGGATTCAATATATTTCTATATGTTTTTTGAAACAATAAAACGACACGGAAAAAAGTATTAATTAAGTTGTAGAACGAACCTCATAACCTCAAAATTCTTCAGAATTAAATGAAAATGCTCAACTGCTTTTATTTTTTTCATTTTTTTTTTATAATGAAAAACTGTATTCTTGATACACATATTTATATTTTTTCTTTTATTATTATGTAATATAAATATAACTTGTATTCATTCACAGAACAGTATAATTAAAAAAAAACTAGTACATTGCCAGGTACAATTATTATTTTTGGTTAGGGTAATATTCTCGTAAAATTAAAGTAAATTATTGACACCCAGTGTCTAATTGATATCATATACGCCCATTTACAACTTTGAAATTTATTTTAAGTTTAATTTTTTTATTCATTTTGGAAATTGGTAGAAGACAGCAGGAATTCCGAGTGTTCCGACTACGGCTAGAATAATCCTATAATGTCACAAAATGGAGTTTGAAATAATTTTGCTTGCAACCCATCGTAACAACTGTCAATCGAAAGTGACAGTTCTTCTACGATGCCAATCGCGTATCGTACTCAAGGAAAATCACTGTAAACTAAAAATATATAAAACAATAACACATCCTATCATAAATGTGTGCCAAACTGACTTTGAACTAATTCACCTGTGTGATAAACTATTTATAAAGCCAAAATGTCGTACCGGGATCCCGGTCCTTTGCCGAATAGGTGGTTGAAGTGCCCTCGAAAAGCATCAGGGCTTGTTGCTGGCAAGTTTCTAGCCTTCAAGACTCCTTTAGGACAACAGTTCAATGACAAAGTTCCAGAGGAGAACCGCTTCACTCCTAACATGCTGTTTGTGTACATGAAAAGTTTAAAAGTGAGTCACTAAATGAAAAATAGAATGGACGCGTCAGCTGTTCAATTTTTTATTTTTGTAAAAGCACTGCTTTCATAGGACTTTTTCGTTGAGTGTTATCCTTGATAAACCGAACTTATAACACATACTGGCCTGTCTTTCTCCAGATATCTATAATACTATGTATTAAAAAAATATGTAATTTTCTTCAGTAGGTAAATGATTCTTATTAATTGACGACCAAGACGAAAACCAATTCTAAAATAGCTTTGGTAAATGGCTACTGTCCAAATAGCTGTAATAATAATGTCCTCATAATAATAATGTGTTGACATTAACATAAATGTAGTACATTTACTTCTTTTTTTAAATTATATTTGGGTACTTTAACTTCCCAGTGTAACCATTAAATGGTTACATGGAGGTGATGAAGGAGAAAATAAATAATTAGAATATTCAATAAATAAATATATATGCTGAAGTCCTCAGTTACAATCAGCTCGGAGCTAAAACTGCTGAATCAAGTAACTTGTTCTTTTTTTCAGTAGCTTATTTATACAACAACCATGCACTAAAAAGGGATATTGTTTAATTCCGCCCTTAAGGGGGTTAAAATACTTGTTTGAGATAATTGTACGGGGTAACTTTCTATGTAATTAAGGTCGGTTGCACCAAACTGTTTGTCATCGTTAAAGAGTTCGCTAAATTGTATTGTATGGAAAGTTTCATAGTAAACCGTCGCGGCGCGCCAGGTGTCGTTGATCAGTCTGGCAAGTGCGGATGGTGCAACTGGCACTTCATGTATTACTCACTACTAATTCGACTTAATTTTTTTATTTATAAGTTTTTAATCCTATATCAGACAAAGCAATCAGTGTTTACCACTTTATTGACCTCTCCCTTGAGTAGGGAACTATGAAAGCACCTATAAGGCTGACATGTTCACCTAGAGTGTCTAAAGCCTCTATAAAAACTAGATTCAAAAAAAAAAAAGTGTTAGTTTAAATAATTACCTTAGTGCATTATTCTTTACAGGTAAAACTTGGGATGTGGGTGGACCTCACTAACACCACAAGGTTCTATGACAAGATAGAGATAGAGAATATGGACTGTAGATATGTAAAGATGTCCTGCCGGGGACATGGAGAGACACCTTCATTAGATCAAACTAGGTAAGTTCTTGTAAAATTACTGACATTGTTAAAATCACATGCTGCACATGTATAAAAAAAATAAAACATACAAGTAAAAAGATATATCTTCACGTCACTTGTCTTTTTTTTTATACTACTTCGGTGGTAAACAAGCATACGGCCCGCCTGATGTTAAGCAGTCTCCGTAGCCTCGTTGAGCTCTCTGGCAACCTTACTCACCGGCAGGAACACAACACACAACTCACACACAACAACAAGAAACTTCTTCTTTTTAACAAGAAACTCATTAAGGACTCAACCGATCATGTTCAAAATAGTTTTCATTGAAAGTATTTACAAAGTATGATTTTTCTAGTTTTTTTCATATATCTGTAGGTACAAAAATTAGAGGGGGGATATTTTATTTTGGACGTTGGAAGTTATTATTGGAAATATATTTACTTAATCAAAAAAGTTTTTTAGAAACCTAAAAGTTATGTACCAAGTGTCAAGTGTTGATTATTACTAGGTAGTTTTCCCTGGAGGACCCAATTAATTATTTCACCTCATAGTTTTGTTTTGCACCAGTGTAAACTAAAATTGTGTTGTGTATAAAAGTCGTTATAATTTTCAGACTGTTTATCCAACTCGTAAGCAAGTTTCTGAGCCAGAACCCACTGGAAGTCATTGGTGTCCACTGTACACACGGTTTCAACAGAACCGGCTTTCTGCTTGTGTCCTATATGGTGGAGCAGTTGGACTGCAGTGTTGAGGCTGCAATTATAGAGTTTGCTAAGATGAGGTAAGTTCAATGTTCACTATGGCTTGATTTCTTCCTACGCTGACATTGGTTGCTGATGTCGGTCGAACGTACGAATTAACACAATGTGCTATGGGCCCCCGCACAGCGACGCTGACGTCCGCGGCAGATTTTTCTTCCGACGGTACGCTCTACCGACGTCAGCGACCGACTTCAGCGTAGGAGGAAATCTATGAAATTTTCCTGAGCCAGAACACACTGGAGGTTATTATTTATTAATGTCCACTGCATGCATGGATTCAATAGCTCTCTGCTTGTGTCCTATATGTTGGAGCAGTTTAACTGCAGTGATTAGAGTTTGCTTTGCCCCACAACTCAGTCGAGGGACGTGACTATCCCAGTCCATTGTTTTGAGTCTCATAGCCATGAGTAAAACTTTTCACAACAGGCCTCCAGGCATTTACAAGCAAGACTACCTACAAGAGTTATACAGACGCTACGACGATGTAGAGTACACACCAGCTGCTCCTCTGAGGCCCGATTGGTGCGATGGTAAGTTAACCCTATAACTGACCAGATTTGAAAAATCTACAGGCAATGAGCATTTCTTAGACCTAAAAGAACTGCACAGGAAAAAAAAAATACAACAAAAAATTTAAAACAGTAAATAAAAATATAAGCACAACATACCGACAACATGCATGGACGTCCACCGGGCTAACATAGGTTGTCCCATGGCCATCGGGTAGCAAAATACCATAGGCTAGTAATTTTTGCTTTAAAATTTAGAAGGTAGTCAGTAATTGGCCCACAGGGGTGGGACGTCCATGTATTAGTTTTAAGAAAAGGAGGAGTAGGTACTTCACACTGGTGATCAGAGGACACTGGCTGCTTGTGCGTAGACCTGCACGTGCGCGCAAGTTGTGTGCCGTCATAAGAATCTTAGGGGTCTTCCATTAATTACATCACACGTTAAGGGGGTGGGAGGGGGCCAAGAAAATGTGACAAGGGGGAGGGGGGGCACAACTCACAAACTTTGTGACGTCACTTTTCAATTCGATTCGCTGTACAGTTAAATAACAAGTTTTTGGAACGATAATCGTTTTTATTCGTTTTATTTTCTATCCTAATAAGTTTTGGGTTATAAAATTACTAATATTTGTTCAAAATATTTTGATAAAATATTAATAATACTTAATTCGATTTACCGATTTCGTCGAAAAAATTTGACATCACACCAGGGGGGGGGAGGCGTTTGCCAAATGTGACAAGGAGGGGGGGAGGGTCAAAAAACTTAGAAATTCGTGTGACGTAATTAATGGTCCGACGATCTAGCCGATGGATGAGAGCGGCGCAAGACCAGTCGTTGTGGAGATCCCTGGGGGAGGCCTATGTCCAGCAGTGGTTGTCTTTCGGCTGATATTTTGATCATGATGATGATGAATTAATGGAGGACCCCTAATACAACATGCACGTCTACACGTATCCTGTGTGTGCAGGCCTTTATTTTAATTGAAAGAAAAGATGGTTCATTTTTTTGTTCTCAAAATAACAGAAGAAGAAGGAGAAGATTATGACGACAGTACGCCGAGTAATTCCCAGTCGACCTCTTCGCAAAACGCATCGGGGTAAGTGCTTCTTTTCTAAAGCCTGACCAGGAATATATGATCACGCGCCATGTTGCGGAATTTCACTGGAACTAATTTTTTCATACTATACTGAACTGTCACCCTATACATGAGAATAACAGCGCCCTCTTGACAATGATCATATATTTCTGGCCAGGCTATACTTTCTCCAATGTCCAAATGTCATAGGTCATAAGTACTTTTTATTACGGCGGTATTACAAAATATAGTTGGTCAAGCAAATCTTGTCAGTAGAAAAAGGCGCGAAATTCAAATTTTCTATCGGACGATAACCGTTCGCACCTACATTTTTTAAATTTGCTTGAACAACTATAGCACGAAATCCAAGTTTCTTATTATCGAAACTCTTTTAACCTTAACACTAGTTCCTTTAAACTAAACTTTGCATTTGTTGATATCATTAAAGACAGTCATATTGTAAATAAATAATAAACACTTTATTGCAAAACAAGTACACAGGTAGGTACTGCAGGTACATAACAGAGATGCAGAAAGTACAAAGGCGAACATATTACTATCACCTACCTTACCTACCGTAGCGGTACCATTTAAAAAGATACCTATTAAAAAATGTTATTTAATCGGATAACTTTACTGTTGGATACTTTTTCAATTGATACCTTTATTTTAGGTTACTGGTCTTTTTCCGTTTTATTCGGGTACCCGTACTGTCGGATACCTATTCAATTGATACCTTTATTTTAGGTTACTGGTCTTTTTCCGTTTTATTCGGGTACCCGTACTGTCGGATACCTATTCAATTGATACCTTTATTTTAGGTTACTGGTCTTTTTTACGTTTTATTCGGGTACCCGTACTGTCGGATACCTATTCAATTGATACCTTTATTTTAGGTTACTGGTCTTTTTCCGTTTTATTCGGGTACCGGTACTGTCGGATACCTATTCAATTGATACCTTTATTTTAGGTTACCGGACTTTTGCTGTTTTTCAGTCCCTGCTTAAGAGGCCGTAGTCGATTTTGGAGCAAAAATGTAAAATTGATAGATTTAGTCGTTGAAATTATACACATTTTGTTAAGTAATATCTAAATAACAAGTATTGGTTTCTATTAGCACGTTTTCTCATCTTGCCTTTTAATAATGAGGTCGCGAGCATCCGTCACCGGTAATATATGAAGAGAAGGGGCAGTTTTTAAAAATTCATCAAAAAATTATGGTGGTAAATTATACAAATTGATGTATAAGAATAGTTTCAGCAAATGTTGAAGATTGTTCAAGTATCCAAATTACGTTGAAATTAAGTCGATTTTCAGAGAAATTGTAACTTGTTTTGAAGTAATTTCTGGAGAAAATTGATTTCGTCTAAGTTTCATTTACACTACTTCAAAGTCATAATAATAAAAATGTAGTCAGATAAACGTCAGGATATGTGTAATACAAAATTACCATGTTTAGCCGTCCAAACTTTACGAAATTTACAAATAAGAGCGACAAAATCAGTATTTTACGCGCGTTTACCTAAACGTCCATCAGAAAAGCAAACATTACTAATTTAGTGAGTCTGTTTTCAAAAAATTGATCTGATAAAAGGTAAGATAAGAAGACGTGCTAATAGAAACCAGTACTTGTTATTTCAATTAGGTAACAAAAGGTGTACAATTTCACCGACGAAATCTATCAATTTTACATTTTTGCGACTAAAATCGACACCGGCCTCAAGTCTATATCGGAATTGAATCAAAAATTCTTCATCAACAACACAAATGTAGTTCCATTTTTATGCCACACCTTTATTGATAAAAAATACACAAATTTACAGACCTAAACCCAAGAAAGGTCGCAAAGAGACCACCTTGAAGAAAACCACATTCATGCCAGGCGTCCGCGGAGTGGAACCGTTCAACACCCAACCCCGCTTGCTGGAGATCCAGCAAAAAGCCCAGGAGTTCTGCGAGTGGGGCAAGACCGGGTTCCCGGGGTCACAGCCGGTCTCCATGGATGTGATCAATCTGAGGAAGCTGCATGAGAAGCCGTATAGGGTGTCGTGGAAGGCTGACGGTGTCAGGTAAAAATATGACCATAGTACTTTAAATTATAAACTGATGAAATAGATGTCATAATTATATTAAAAAAAGTGGAGGGCTTTGTCACTTTTTCTTTAACCTCGCGAGTCTAAAATAGTCTAAATGTACATTAAAATGTACATATTCATTGCAATCTAATTTGAACCTTTCATGAAACAAATAAAGTAGCATTTCTTTTGTTTCACTGCGTTGTAAAAACAAACTAAATTCGTTCGAATTTACTTATAGAACAAGGTTCAAATTAAAAATTGAAAAACTTTCTATGGTGGGTCTTACGAGGTTAATATATGGCATCTATTTCAGTTTATAATTTATAGATAGTAGTGTGGCTACTTATAAAAACACAAAAATATTTAATAAAATCAGTTGATTTGTTCCCAGTTAGTACATTAACTTTTTTTTTGACAGAGTGGGAATGCATTTACGCACGGTGTGTGGGACTCGCCACTCCTTTTTTTCGTTGGCCGTACCCACTAAACCCACTCCGGCGTTTAACCCTCTTTGCCGTTCGTGGGGGCGCACTGGGATCAATAACATTCCACCAAGGATAGTACTTTTACTTGTGAAATTACCACAGACTAAACACAATTAAATGAAATATTTTGGGAGTTTGGTATTTCGGGACTCGATATTCTGACTAGCGGATAAATTTAGTTACCATTTTAGCTATCATAAATAAAACAATGGTTTATTTAACGTGTGGAAATAGGACTCTTTCCACACATACGTATAAGCAAAGTAAAACATTCTTATCGTCGACATACCTATATATTTCACGACTTCGGTGTTTGTGTGGCAGAGGACCCATTTTTGGTCGAATGATATACTCGTACCATGGGTCGGCTTAAAATTTGAACAGCACCAAACTATACTGCGGAAAACCCACTTTGTCAGTAGCACTGGCGGAAATGGCTTACCAAACTATAATTAAATTCAATTCAATTATTTATTTAATTCGAATCAAAACTCAGCTGGCATTCTCAGGAAAATCAAAAGAGTAGCAGGAACATCAAGGTCGTAATGAATGGACTCTGGTGGAAAACTACATATTTGAAATTGAAGCATGCTTAAAGTGCTCAAAGACACTTAAAGGGCACTGCCTACCTTTTCTCGAAGTATTTAGCCGTAGTTTGGAACCCTCATAGTTTCCGTTTATGTAAAACTCCTAATGCTGTCCTTTTTTTACAGATACATGATGTTAATTGACGGAGAAGGCGAGGTGTACATGATAGACAGAGATAACTGCGTGTTCAAAGTGTTTGGACTGCGTTTTGTTCATAGGAAAGATCTGAGACAGCATCTGAGAGATACTCTACTAGACGGTGTAAGTTAATCAAAAATTCATTTGATTGTATTAGATGTGTAAAATCTAAAGTAAGGACGCTAAGCTAAATAATTTCGTACATTGATCCGCCTATTCCTATTGCACATGCGTAATTAATAATAATAAATAAAGATTAAAATACATTTATTCAAAAAGTTTGAACATAGGTAGGTACATAATAAAAGTGCACGATAATGCTTACAAACTAATTGAAATGGAAAGTGGCTTAGCTAATGTCTGTGCCAAAAAGGCTTCGGGGCACAGCAGCCCTAAAGACTTCCAGCAACGAACGCTGTCATTCTGCCACCACCGTATTTGTATCTAGCTAAGGATAAACATTTACACTATTACATAAAGGACAGGACAGCAAAACCGAACAATGGATAAAAAAAGTGCTAACTAAACTAAAATTAAAGATCTCTAGAGCAGGTCACTCAATCAAAAGAGTACGTTACTTCCTATTGGAGGTCCATTAAATAAGGCTTGCAACGTAGTTTGAAAACCGCCAGGGACTTACAGTTAGCTACTGGTGGCGGCAAATTGTTCCAGCATTTCGACGCAGCATAACGAAAACTGCCCTTTAATTGACTGAAGCCGGAGTAGTGGAAGGGAGATACGCTCTTGTTGTTCACGCAAAACCTTTCAACTTTCGCAAAATTATAGCTATCCCACGCGCACAATGTCATTGACCGCCATCATGGGCGGGACACCAATATAATGGCCTTTTGTAATGGCACCGTACAGTACCATCTTCAGCTGTCAAACTCGGAACACGTTTTACTTCTTCTTAAACAACAATCAATTAATCTATACACAACTTTGGGAACAAATCAAATTATTTGGTTAAATATTTTGATTTGTATTTTTTAAGTAGTCTCACTACTATACATATATAAATTATAAACCGAAATAGATGTCATATACATATATTAAAGGAAAAGTGACGAAGCCCTCCAGTGGTGAAGGCCGGATTCAAACCGGCGTCTGTAGCAATCCGGGCTAACGCCTTGAACCCCTAGGCCACCCCGCCACGACGGAACCGGTCCCAATTTCTCGACTATATGCCATCTTACTAAGACTAAGGCGTCTTTGACCAACTCTACGGGTAAGCAGTACGATGCAATACGAATTCCTTATTAGGGCTTCGTCACTTTTTCTTTAATATATGACATCTATTTCGATTTATAATCAATAAATCTTTAGTTTAACCTTTAAACCGCCGTAGTCTGATAGACATACAATATCGAGCTCATTTCGCCGCAGTCTGATAAATAAGACATAACTTCGTACTGGCGGCGATACGAGCACGCTCGATGAAAAATTCTAAGCGGCTTTTACTTAGATTAGGTAAAAACCTAAAGGCATTTTCTTGCTTAGAGTTTTTTGATATTTTGTTATATACGCAAAAAAGTAAAATGTGTTTTTATTTCGAGTTTTGAGACGTGTACGGTAAAACGGGGTGGCTTTAGGAAATTTTGAGGTCACATTGACAGTTTTAAAACGGCCACAAAATTATCATTATTCATAATTTACGTGTGACTAGTTAGATTACTAAGTAAATATGTTGATCTACTGTAAATAAATCCCGTATAAATATATTATGGCTTAATAACTGAAATTTCAAAGTCGCCCCAGCATTTTAAAGCCACCTCGTATTACGGTATTGCTAAATTTAATTTATATAATGTTTTAGGAAATGGTGATAGACAAAGTAGACGGTAAAGAAATACCCCGGTACCTGTGTTACGACATTATTCGGTTTGAGAACCAGGACATATCGAAAAAGGCTTTCTTCCCATCCCGGATGGACTATATAGAACATGAAATTATTAATCCTAGGTAAGTGTGGGTTTATAATCATAATTATTACAGCACAAGTTTATTATTATTTAGTCATGCCTTCGGCCAAGCTTTTAACATGCAGTTAAATATTTTGTTAAAGTAAGGACACTCAACTCGAATAATTTTGTACATAGACCCACCTGTTCTTGTCTCTATCGCACGCGCATAATTATATGTATTTCTGTCTCGCCCGCATAGTGGCATTGACCGCCGGCATCGTTGGCGGAACAGCAGTATAATTACGTGCGTGCGATAGAGATAGAAATAGGCGGGTCAATGTACGAAGTGTTTCGTGGTTCGCGTCCTTATTTTATAGGGAGGGTAATTCCAAAAATCATCAATATTTCCATCCCATTAGTCCATTTTCGAAATTATTCGACAATCTGAAGTATTCAGATTCGAATACACCTTTTGTAAATTTATACATATCTTAGTCTAATTCTTATTTTATTATGCTGGGGCGTGTGGCCCCAGCATAATGGGAAACGCGTTAATTCGACGTTTTTCATATAACCACCCTAGGATTATCGCGATAATCAACGGCGTTTCCCGTTATCCTATATCTCTCTCAATCGTGCCACGTACGTTGTCGGTACGGTCGATTTCTGATTGTATATTTAAGGCAGAAACGCTTTATTGACAACCAATCACTTGCTTAAAAACGACGCAAATAATCCTAAAAACTTTTGGCATACGACTTGTGTAGTCTGTGATCGTCGATCGTTTGTCAAAGAAGTTCTTCCATAGATACAAATTTTAGTTATCGAGCCTTACGTATAGTCCCCTTAAAAACCAACATCTAGTGAGATGAGACGCTGTTCCCAATAGTACGTACTCGTACAAGGTAATGAAATATGCTAAAATTTCAGGTTAAAAGCAATGGAGAAGAAGATGATACACCGCGAACGCGAGCCGTTCAGCGTACGTTTAAAGCAATTCTACGAAGTTCGGATGGCGCACCAGTTGTTGGGAGAGAAATTCGCAAAGGCACTGTCTCATGAACCTGATGGACTCATATTCCAGCCTTCTAAGGAGGTAGGTCACATTTCATTCCAACAGTCATATTGAAAGCCGTTCAGCGTGCGGTTAAAGCAATTTTACGAAGTTCGGTTGGCGCACCAATTGGGATGTTGACATTAATCGCGAATATATAAAATGTTATGTTTTTACCATAGCAGGGAATATTTGAATGCTGAAAATCATATTTTGTAAGTGTAAATTTGCGTAATACATTAATTAAAAATAATAATTAAAAATATTAAAAATAATGCCCAGCATCACTGCAAACGCAAATCGGAGCGCGTGACGTCACGGCGTGAGAAACACGCACAGACAAGTTGTCAAACCTGGTGACAGCTTAGAGCGTTTTTGCGCGAAATTTAAACACTAAACTAATTAACGTCGATTTATTATTAAAAAATAATTAATAAAAATTATATTTTTTTTTTTTACAATAATTACGTGTCTATCTATAAAATGATGTTGGGAGAGAAGTTCGCTAAACCCTGTCTCATGAACCTGATGGACTCGTATTCCAGCCTTCTAAGAAGGTAGGTCACATTGCATTCAAACAGTCATATTCAAACGTTCTAGGAGATTGACACAACGCAGCGCATAATGGCTTGGTGGATATTTTTGTACCTATCTGTGGTCCTAGTGAATAAGGGTACAAGTCTCGAGCAGCGCAGGTGTAAAAGGGTGTAAGACATCGTACCACTTATGCCCTTTTACACCTAAGCTGCGCGAGACGTGCGGCCCGTTTTTCAAAAGCTTGTAGCTTGTAATACAAGTGGAAGTCCCTTTCTAACAAAAGCTGTCAAAAAGGGACCTCCACTTGTATTACAAGCTACAAGCTTTTGATAAACGGGCCCTTAATCGTACCCTTTTTCACTAGAAGTCCCTTTTTGACAGCTTTTGTTAGAAAGGGACTTCCACTTGTATTACAAGCTACAAGCTTTTGATAAACGGGCCCCAGCTATATACTTGTGGATACAGTACGCAATCATTCGTCATGGTTGACGCGGATACGGAACCATAGGCCGAAGAGCTAATGTGTTATTTGAAATTTATAAATCATGTTTATTAGCAAAGCGGTTATAAATTACTTATAATTTAAATATTGTATCTTAAATACGAGAACTTTGTGGTGTATTTGAGCAAATCAAGGCACTAAATAACTGATATTCATTTCTAGCCCTACGTGCCTGGACCGTGCGAGGATGTGCTAAAATGGAAACCTAGCCACATGAACAGTGTCGACTTCAAGCTGAAGATCGTCACGGAAGGCGGCCAAGGGTATGTCGAATTACGTAAGAGTTATAATCTGAGGACCATCACCAATTGAAACTAGTTCTCTGCCTCTCTATCGCTCTAATACACAAGAACTGGTGTGATGTGTAGAATCAGCGTAAATTTTCAGTTCTTTCCTTTAAATATGATTAATATGTTACTTATAACATCTACCTATAACGACGTCCTAATGCTTCCAAATGGACGATACAAAAGTAAGTCCATTATCCTTTTTAGGGTTCCGTACCCAAAGGGTAAAAACGGGACCCTATTACTAAGACTCCGCTGTCCGTCTGTCACCAGCAGGCTGTATCTCATGCACCGTGATAGCTAGACAGTTGAAATTTTCACAGATGATGTATTTCTGTTGCCGCTATAACAACAAATACTAAAAAGTACGGAACCCTCGGTGCGCGAGTCCGACTCGCACTTAACCGGTTTTTACGATTACACCTACCTACCATTCGCGACGTGCTCGATCCGACACAACAGACAGTATAAAAACTCGATTCAGTTAAGAAAATAGATGAAATTGAACATTTGTCTACTCTGTACGATCTCTATTCGAATTTTTTTGTCCGTAAACCGTAACTAACAACAATATTTTCTGACAAAACCTAGGATTTTTTTTTCTAAACATCAAGATCGAAAATCCTAGTGGTTTTCAGTAGCGTGAAAGTCAAATATACTAAATTTAAACTCAAAAAACTTGGAGAGCTTTGACACCATACTTTAAAATAATAAATGTATTGTATTTCAGCATTCTACCAAAGAAGATCGGCCAACTATTCGTCGGTCAGCTCGAGCCGCCATTCTCCACCATGAAAGTCACAAAGGACATTAAACACCTCAACAACAAAATCATCGAGTGTACTTACGAGAACAACCGCTGGGTCTTCATGAGGGAGAGGACTGACAAGTCTTACCCTAACAGTTATAATACTGCCAAATGTGAGTAATATATAGGTAGTAGTGTGAAGACCGCACAATAGGCAAATTTTTGTGTAAATTTAGCATCAAACAGATAGTGACTGCCAAAGTGGCCAAATATATCAGAACATATCCTTATTTCTACGGTAACAAACCTATTTAAATTTGAAGTTTATTCTACTGTATTGAAGGTTCAAATTCCGTCTCCAGCTGTTTGATATTAATTTTACATTATTGTTCTCTCATGGCCTCACGGCATTTTGTTAAGATGATAAGTGAATGGCCAACCCTTCTGAACGCAGTCAATTTTTTACTTGAACAAATTGTAAATATATTTATGCCATTTATTACTAATTCTTTTAAAAAAGACAGTATATAGAACAATAATCATTTCACCACACCAGCTGGTAAAGGCTCTCTTGATTTTTCAAAAACTGATAAGAAAGTTGCATTTTAATCAAATGTGAAGCAAAGTAATCAAATGCAAATTTTGAGTTGTTTTCTTATGTTTGCTGATAAAATTGAAATGTTTGGTTTACATGATGATTTTGATTTATTGCAAACATTCATTTTAAATCGATTTGTTTTGATTTTATTCGATATTTTACAGTTAGTATTTTCCTTGTGTTGGTGTGATGAAAAATTTTGTGTTTCACTCGGTGGTAAAATTTGATTAACCCTCGTGCCTTGAAACCCTCGCAACGCGATTCCATTTTTCGGCTCTTTCGCTTGCTCGGTTATCAATATTAGCACGAGAGGATAAAAAACAACTTTGCCCCTTGTAAAACAAATAACTATTTACATTTCAGCCGTATGCGAAAGTATACAAAACCCCGTGACCAAGGAGCGGCTGCTAGACTTCATAGACAACCATCGCTTCATAGACGACTCGGACCTTATGCCCATGCCTAAAATGGTGCGCCGATAGTATCAAGCCAAAACGGAGCTTGTTGCGTCGACATAGAGTACATTTCACAACGAAC